>NC_069499.1:273574881-273874881 GCF_027579735.1 Bombina bombina
CTGGGGGCTCTTCAAGCTCCTCCATTTGAACCTATGCATTCATTGGATATTAAATTACTTTCTTGGAAAGTTTTGTTCCTTTTGGCCATCTCTTCTGCCAGAAGAGTTTCTGAATTATCTGCTCTTTCTTGTGAGTCTCCTTTTCTGATTTTTCATCAGGATAAGGCGGTGTTGCGAACTTCTTTTGAATTTTTACCTAAGTTGTGAATTCCAACAACATTAGTAGAGACATTGTGGTTCCTTCATTATGTCCTAATCCTAAGAATTCTAAGGAGAAATCGTTGCATTCTTTGGATGTTATTAGAGCTTTGAAATATTATGTTGAAGCTACTAAGTCTTTCCGAAAGACTTCTAGTTTATTTGTTATCTTTTCCGGTTTTAGAAAGGCCAGAAAACTTCTGCCATTTCTTTGGCATCTTGGTTGAAATCTTTAATTCATCTTGCCTATGTTGAGTCGGGTAAGACTCCGCCTCATAGGATTACAGCTCATTCTACTAGGTCAGTTTCTACTTCCTGGGCGTTTAGGAATGAAGCTTCGGTTGATCAGATTTGCAAAGCGGCAACTTGGTCCTCTTTGCATACTTTTACCAAATTCTACCATTTTGTTGTATTTTCTTCTTCTGAAGCAGTTTTTGGTAGAAAAGTACTTCACGCAGCGGTTTCAGTTTGAATCTTCTGCTTATGTTTTTCATTAAACTTTATTTTGGGTGTGGATTATTTTCAGCAGGAATTGGCTGTCTTTATTTTATCCCTCCCTCTCTAGTGACTCTTGTGTGGAAAGATCCACATCTTGGGTAGTCATTATCCCATACGTCACTAGCTCATGGACTCTTGCTAATTACATGAAAGAAAACATAATTTATGTAAGAACTTACCTGATAAATTCATTTCTTTCATATTAGCAAGAGTCCATGAGGCCCGCCCTTTTTTGTGGTGGTTATGATTTTTTTGTATAAAGCACAATTATTCCAATTCCTTATTTTATATGCTTTCGCACTTTTTTCTTATCACCCCACTTCTTGGCTATTCGTTAAACTGAATTGTGGGTGTGGTGAGGGGTGTATTTATAGGCATTTTAAGGTTTGGGAAACTTTGCCCCTCCTGGTAGGAATGTATATCCCATACGTCACTAGCTCATGGACTCTTGCTAATATGAAAGAAATGAATTTATCAGGTAAGTTCTTACATAAATTATGTTTTTTTTTTCCCTGTGGGCTGTTAGGCTCGCGGGGGGCTGAAAATGCTTCTTTTTATTGCGTCATTCTTGGGGCAGACTTTTTTGGCGCAAAAAAATTTTAGTCATTTCCGGCGTCATACTTGTCACCGGAAGTTGTTTGTATTTGCGTAATTTTCTCCAACATAGGTGTGTCCGGTCCACGGCGTCATCCTTACTTGTGGGATATTCTCTTCCCCAACAGGAAATGGCAAAGAGCCCAGCAAAGCTGGTCACATGATCCCTCCTAGGCTCCGCCTACCCCAGTCATTCTCTTTGCCGTTGTACAGGCAACATCTCCACGGAGATGGCTTAGAGTTTTTTAGTGTTTAACTGTAGTTTTTATTATTCAATCAAGAGTTTGTTATTTTAAAATAGTGCTGGTATGTACTATTTACTCTGAAACAGAAAAGAGATGAAGATTTCTGTTTGTATGAGGAAAATGATTTTAGCAACCGTTACTAAAATCCATGGCTGTTCCACACAGGACTGTTGAGAGGAATTAACTTCAGTTGGGGGAACAGTGAGCAGTCTTTTGCTGCTTGAGGTATGACACATTCTAACAAGACGATGTAATGCTGGAAGCTGTCATTTTCCCTATGGGATCCGGTAAGCCATTTTTATTCAGACAGTAAATAAGGGCTTCACAAGGGCTTATTAAGACTGTAGACATTTTCTGGGCTAAATCGATTCATATATTACACATTTTTAGCCTTGAGGAATCATTTAATCTGGGTATTTTTGTTAAATAATATCGGCAGGCACTGTTTTAGACACCTTATTCTCTAGGGGCTTTCCCTAATCATAGGCAGAGCCTCATTTTCGCGCCGGTATTGCGCACTTGTTTTTGAGAAGCATGACATGCAGTCGCATGTGTGAGGAGCTCTGATACATAGAAAAGACTTTCTGAAGGCGTCATTTGGTATCGTATTCCCCTTTGGGCTTGGTTGGGTCTCAGCAAAGCAGATACCAGGGACTGTAAAGGGGTTAAAGTTAAAAACGGCTCCGGTTCCGTTATTTTAAGGGTTAAAGCTTCCAAATTTGGTGTGCAATACTTTTAAGGCTTTAAGACACTGTGGTGAAATTTTGGTGAATTTTGAACAATTCCTTCATACTTTTTCGCAATTGCAGTAATAAAGTGTGTTCAGTTTAAAATTTAAAGTGACAGTAACGGTTTTATTTTAAAACGTTTTTTGTACTTTGTTATCAAGTTTATGCCTGTTTAACATGTCTGAACTACCAGATAGACTGTGTTCTGAATGTGGGGAAGCCAAGGTTCCTTCTCATTTAAATAAATGTGATTTATGTGACACTGAAAATGATGCCCAAGATGATTCCTCAAGTGAGGGGAGTAAGCATGGTACTGCATCATTCCCTCCTTCGTCTACACGAGTCTTGCCCACTCAGGAGGCCCCTAGTACATCTAGCGCGCCAATACTCCTTACTATGCAACAATTAACGGCTGTAATGGATAATTCTATCAAAAACATTTTAGCCAAAATGCCCACTTATCAGCGTAAGCGCGACTGCTCTGTTTTAGATACTGAAGAGCATGAGGACGCTGATGATAATGGTTCTGAAATGCCCCTACACCAGTCTGAGGGGGCCAGGGAGGTTTTGTCTGAGGGAGAAATTTCAGATTCAGGGAAAATTTCTCAACAAGCTGAACCCGATGTGATTACATTTAAATTTAAGTTGGAACATCTCCGCGCTCTGCTTAAGGAGGTATTATCCACTCTGGATGATTGTGAGAATTTGATCATCCCAGAGAAACTATGTAAAATGGACAAGTTCCTAGAGGTCCCGGGGCTCCCAGAAGCTTTTCCTATACCCAAGCGGGTGGCGGACATTGTAAATAAAGAATGGGAAAGGCCCGGTATACCTTTCGTCCCTCCCCCCATATTTAAAAAATTGTTTCCTATGGTCGACCCCAGAAAGGACTTATGGCAGACTGTCCCCAAGGTCGAGGGAGCGGTTTCTACTTTAAACAAACGCACCACTATACCCATAGAAGATAGTTGTGCTTTCAAAGATCCTATGGATAAAAAATTAGAAGGTTTGCTTAAAAAGATGTTTGTTCAGCAAGGTTACCTTCTACAACCAATTTCATGCATTGTCCCTGTCACTACAGCCGCGTGTTTCTGGTTCGATGAGCTAGTAAAGGCGATCGATAGTGATTCTCCTCCTTATGAGGAGATTATGGACAGAATCCGTGCTCTCAAATTGGCTAATTCTTTCACCCTAGACGCCACTTTGCAATTGGCTAGGTTAGCGGCGAAGAATTCTGGGTTTGCTATTGTGGCGCGTAGAGCGCTTTGGTTGAAATCTTGGTCAGCGGATGCGTCTTCCAAGAACAAACTCCTTAACATTCCTTTCAAGGGGAAAACGCTGTTTGGCCCTGACTTGAAAGAGATTATCTCTGATATCACTGGGGGTAAGGGCCACGCCCTTCCTCAGGATAGGTCTTTCAAGGCCAAAAATAAACCTAATTTTCGTCCCTTTCGTAGAAACGGACCAGCCCCAAGTGCTACGTCCTCTAAGCAAGAGGGTAATACTTCTCAAGCCAAGCCAGCCTGGAGACCAATGCAAGGCTGGAACAAGGGAAAGCAGGCCAAGAAACCTGCCACTGCTACCAAGACAGCATGAAATGTTGGCCCCCGATCCGGGACCGGATCTGGTGGGGGGCAGACTCTCTCTCTTCGCTCAGGCTTGGGCAAGAGATGTTCTGGATCCTTGGGCACTAGAAATAGTCTCCCAAGGTTATCTTCTGGAATTCAAGGGGCTTCCCCCAAGGGGGAGGTTCCACAGGTCTCAATTGTCTTCAGACCACATAAAGAGACAGGCATTCTTACATTGTGTAGAAGACCTGTTAAAAATGGGAGTGATTCATCCTGTTCCATTAGGAGAACAAGGGATGGGGTTCTACTCCAATCTGTTCATAGTTCCCAAAAAAGAGGGAACGTTCAGACCAATCTTAGATCTCAAGATCTTAAACAAGTTTCTCAAGGTTCCATCGTTCAAAATGGAAACCATTCGAACAATTCTTCCTTCCATCCAGGAAGGTCAATTCATGACCACGGTGGATTTAAAGGATGCGTATCTACATATTCCTATCCACAAGGAACATCATCGGTTCCTAAGGTTCGCATTCCTGGACAAGCATTACCAGTTCGTGGCGCTTCCTTTCGGATTAGCCACTGCTCCAAGGATTTTCACAAAGGTACTAGGGTCCCTTCTAGCGGTGCTAAGACCAAGGGGCATTGCAGTAGTACCTTACTTGGACGACATTCTGATTCAAGCGTCGTCCCTTCCTCAAGCAAAGGCTCCACGGACATAGTCCTGGCCTTTCTCAGATCTCACGGATGGAAAGTGAACGTGGAAAAGAGTTCTCTATCTCCGTCGACAAGGGTTCCCTTCTTGGGAACAATAATAGACTCCTTAGAAATGAGGATTTTTCTGACAGAGGCCAGAAAAACAAAACTTCTAAACTCTTGTCAAACACTTCATTCCGTTCCTCTTCCTTCCATAGCGCAGTGCATGGAAGTAATAGGTTTGATGGTAGCGGCAATGGACATAGTTCCTTTTGCGCGCATTCATCTAAGACCATTACAACTGTGCATGCTCAGTCAGTGGAATGGGGACTATACAGACTTGTCTCCGAAGATACAAGTAAATCAGAGGACCAGAGACTCACTCCGTTGGTGGCTGTCCCTGGACAACCTGTCACAAGGGATGACCTTCCGCAGACCAGAGTGGGTCATTGTCACGACCGACGCCAGTCTGATGGGCTGGGGCGCGGTCTGGGGATCCCTGAAAGCTCAGGGTCTTTGGTCTCGGGAAGAATCTCTTCTACCGATAAATATTCTGGAACTGAGAGCGATATTCAATGCTCTCAAGGCTTGGCCTCAGCTAGCAAAGGCCAAGTTCATACGGTTTCAATCAGACAACATGACGACTGTTGCGTACATCAACCATCAGGGGGGAACAAGGAGTTCCCTGGAGATGGAAGAAGTGACCAAAATCATTCAATGGGCGGAGACTCACTCCTGCCACCTGTCTGCAATCCACATCCCAGGAGTGGAAAATTGGGAAGCGGATTTTCTGAGTCGTCAGACATTACATCCGGGGGAGTGGGAACTCCATCCGGAAATCTTTGCCCAAATTACTCAACTGTGGGACATTCCAGACATGGATCTGATGGCCTCTCGTCAGAACTTCAAGGTTCCTTGCTACGGGTCCAGATCCAGGGATCCCAAGGCGACTCTAGTAGATGCACTAGTAGCACCTTGGACCTTCAAACTAGCTAATGTATTCCCGCCGTTTCCTCTCATCCCCAGGCTGGTAGCCAGGATCAATCAGGAGAGGGCGTCGGTGATCTTGATAGCTCCTGCGTGGCCACGCAGGACTTGGTATGCAGATCTGGTGAATATGTCATCGGCTCCACCATGGAAGCTACCTTTGAGACGAGACCTTCTTGTTCAAGGTCCGTTCGAACATCCGAATCTGGTCTCACTCCAGCTGACTGCTTGGAGATTGAACGCTTGATCTTATCAAAACGAGGGTTCTCAGATTCTGTTATTGATACTCTTGTTCAGGCCAGAAAGCCTGTAACTAGAAAAATTTACCACAAAATATGGAAAAAATATATCTGCTGGTGTGAATCTAAAGGATTCCCTTGGGACAAGGTTAAGATTCCTAAGATTCTATCCTTTCTTCAAGAAGGATTGGAGAAAGGATTATCTGCAAGTTCCTTGAAGGGACAGATTTCTGCCTTGTCTGTGTTACTTCACAAAAAGCTGGCGGCTGTGCCAGATGTTCAAGCCTTTGTTCAGGCTCTGGTTAGAATCAAGCCTGTTTACAAACCTTTGACTCCTCCTTGGAGTCTCAACTTAGTTCTTTCAGTTCTTCAGGGGGTTCCGTTTGAACCCTTACATTCCGTTGATATTAAGTTATTATCTTGGAAAGTTTTGTTTTTGGTTGCAATTTCTTCTGCTAGAAGAGTTTCAGAATTATCTGCTCTGCAGTGTTCTCCTCCTTATCTGGTGTTCCATGCAGATAAGGTGGTTTTACGTACTAAACCTGGTTTTCTTCCAAAGGTTGTTTCTAACAAAAACATTAACCAGGAGATAGTCGTGCCTTCTTTGTGTCCGAAACCAGTTTCGAAGAAGGAACGTTTGTTGCACAATTTGGATGTTGTTCGCGCTCTAAAATTCTATTTAGATGCTACAAAGGATTTTAGACAAACATCTTCCTTGTTTGTTGTTTATTCTGGTAAAAGGAGAGGTCAAAAAGCAACTTCTACCTCTCTCTCTTTTTGGATTAAAAGCATCATCAGATTGGCTTACGAGACTGCCGGACGGCAGCCTCCTGAAAGAATCACAGCCCATTCCACTAGGGCTGTGGCTTCCACATGGGCCTTCAAGAACGAGGCTTCTGTTGATCAGATATGTAGGGCAGCGACTTGGTCTTCACTGCACACTTTTACCAAATTTTACAAGTTTGATACTTTTGCTTCTTCTGAGGCTATTTTTGGGAGAAAGGTTTTGCAAGCCGTGGTGCCTTCCATCTAGGTGACCTGATTTGCTCCCTCCCTTCATCCGTGTCCTAAAGCTTTGGTATTGGTTCCCACAAGTAAGGATGACGCCGTGGACCGGACACACCTATGTTGGAGAAAACAGAATTTATGTTTACCTGATAAATTACTTTCTCCAACGGTGTGTCCGGTCCACGGCCCGCCCTGGTTTTTTAATCAGGTCTGATATTTTATTTTCTTTAACTACAGTCACCACGGTATCATATGGTTTCTCCTATGCAAATATTCCTCCTTAACGTCGGTCGAATGACTGGGGTAGGCGGAGCCTAGGAGGGATCATGTGACCAGCTTTGCTGGGCTCTTTGCCATTTCCTGTTGGGGAAGAGAATATCCCACAAGTAATTATGACGCCGTGGACCGGACACACCGTTGGAGAAAGTAATTTATCAGGTAAACATAAATTCTGTTTTTTTTGACGTTTTTTGCACCAAAGATGTCGGCGTTACCGGATGTGGCGTCATTTTTTGCGCCAAAGCATTTAGGCGCCAAATAATGTGGGCGTCTTTTTTGGCGCTAAAAAATATGGGCGTCATTATTGTCTCCACATTATTTAAGTCTCATTGTTTATTTGCTTCTGGTTGCTAGAAGCTTGTTCATTGGCCTTTTTTTTCCCAATTTGATAAATTTTGCTTTATATGTTGTTTTTTCTATTACATATTGCAAGATGTCTCAGATTGACCCTGGATCAGAAGCTACTTCTGGAAATTCACTGCCTGATGCTGGATCTACCAAAGTTAAGTGCATTTGTTGTAAACTTGTGGTAACTGTCCCTCCGGCTGTTTGTGATGAATGTCATGATAAACTTGCTAATGCAAATAATATTTCCTTTAGTAATGTTCCATTACCTGTTGCTGTTCCATCAACATCTAATACTCAGGGTGTTCCTGTTAACATAAGAGATTTTGTTTCTAAAACCATTAGGAAGGCTATGTCTGTTATTCCTCCTTCCAGTAAACGTAAAAAGACTTAAAACTTCTCATTTATCAGATGAATTTTTAAATGAACATCATCATTCTGATTCTGTTTCTGATGATGATTTCTCTGGTTCAGAGGATTCTGTTTCAGAAATTGACACTGATAAATCTTCATATTTATTTAAAATGGAATTTATTCGTTCTTTGCTTAAAGAAGTCTTAATTGCATTAGAAATAGAGGAATCTGGTCCTCTTGATACTAAATCTAAACGTTTAAATACGGTTTTTAAACCTCCTGTAGTTATTCCGGAAGTTTTTCCCGTCCCTGATGCTATTTCTGAAGTAATTTCCAGGGAATGGAATAATCTGGGTAATTCTTTTACTCCTTCTAAAAGGTTTAAGAAATTGTATCCTGTGCCATCTGACAGATTAGAGTTTTGGGACAAAATCCCTAAAGTTGATGGGGCTATCTCTACTCTTGCTAAACGTACTACTATTCCTACGGCAGATAGTACTTCTTTTAAGGATCCTTTAGATAGGAAAATTGAATCCTTCCTAAGAAAAGCTGATTTATGTTCAGGTAATCTTCTTAGGCCTGCTATATCTTTGGCGAATGTTGCTGCAGCGTCAACTTTCTGGTTGGAGGCTTTAGCACAACAAGTAACAGATCATAATTCTCATAGCATTGTTAATCTTCTTCAACATGCTAATAACTTTATTTGTGATGCCATCTTTGATATCATTAGGGTTGATGTCAGGTATATGTCTTTAGCTATTTTAGCTAGAAGAGCTTTATGGCTTAAAACTTGGAATGCTGATATGTCTTCTAAGTCAACTTTGCTATCCCTTTCTTTCCAAGGTAATAAATTGTTTGGTTCACAGTTGGATTCTATTATTTCAACTGTTACTGGGGGGAAAGGAACTTTTTTACCACAGGATAAAAAATCTAAAGGTAAATATAGGGCTGCTAATCGTTTTCGTTCCTTTCGTCAGAATAAGGAACAAAAGCCTGATCCTTCCTCTACAGGAACGGTTTCTGTTTGGAAACCATCTCCAGTTTGGAATAAATCCAAGCCTTTTAGAAAGCCAAAGCCAGCTCCCAAGTCCACATGAAGGTGCGGCCCTCATTCCAGCCCAGCTGGTAGGAGGGGGCATATTACGTTTTTTCAAAGAAATTTGGATCAATTCGATTCACAGTCTTTGGATTCAGAACATTGTTTCACAAGGGTACAGAATAGGTTTCAAGATAAGGCCTCCTGCAAGAAGATTTTTTCTTTCTCGCGTTCCAATGAATCCAGTGAAGGCTCAAGCATTTCTGAAATGTGTTTCAGATCTAGAGTTGGCTGGAGTAATTGTGCCAGTTCCAGTTCTGGAACAGGGTCTGGGGTTTTACTCAAATCTATTCATTGTACCAAAGAAGGAGAATTCCTTCAGACCAGTTCTGGATTTAAAAATATTGAATCGTTATGTAAGGATACCAACATTCAAAATGGTAACTATAAGGACTATTCTGCCTTTTGTTCAGCAAGGGCATTATATATCCACAATAGATTTACAAGATGCATATCTGCACATTCCGATTCATCCAGATCATTTTCAGTTTATGAGATTCTCTTTTCTAGACAAGCATTACCAGTTTGTGGCTCTGCCGTTTGGCCTAGCAACAGCTCCAAGGATTTTTACAAAGGTTCTCGGTGCCCTTCTATCTGTAATCAGAGAAAAGGGTATTGTGGTATTTCCTTATTTGGACGATATCTTGGTACTTGCTCAGTCTTCATATTTAGCAGAATCTCATACGAATCAACTTGTATTGTTTCTTCAAGAACATGGTTGGAGGATCAATTTACCAAAGAGTTCATTGATTCCTCAGACAAGGGTAACCTTATTAGGTTTCCAGATAGATTCAGTGTCCATGACTCTGTCTTTGACGGACAAGAGACGTCTGAAATTGGTTTCAGCTTGTCGAAACCTTCAGTCTCAATCATTCCCTTCGGTAGCCTTATGCATGGAAATTCTAGGTCTTATGACTGCTGCATCGGACCCGATCCCCTTTGCTCGTTTTCACATGCGACCTCTTCAGCTCTGTATGCTGAACCAGTGGTGCAGGGATTATACAAAGATATCACAATTAATATCTTTAAAACCGTTTGTACGACACTCTCTGACGTGGTGGACAGATCACCATCGTTTAATTCAAGGGGCTTCTTTTGTTCTTCCAACCTGGACTGTGATCTTAACGGATGCGAATCTGACAGGTTGGGGAGCTGTATGTGGGTCTCTGACAGCGCAGGGGGTTTGGGAATCTCAGGAGGCGAGATTACCAATCAACATTTTGGAACTCCGTGCGATTTTCAGAGCTCTTCAGTCGTGGCCGCTTCTAAAGAGGGAGTCGTTCATTTGTTTTCAAACGGACAATGTCACAACCGTGGCATATGTCAATCATCAAGGAGGGACTCACAGTCCTCTGGCTATGAAAGAAGTATCTCGAATACTTGCATGGGCGGAATCCAGCTCCTGTCTAATTTCTGCGGTTCACATCCCAGGTATAGACAATTGGGAAGCGGATTATCTCAGTCGCCAGACTTTACATCCGGACGAATGGTCTCGTCACCCAGAGGTATTTCTTCAGATTGTTCAAATCTGGGGACTTCCAGAAATAGATCTGATGGCTTCTCATCTAAACAAGAAGCTCCCCAGGTATCTGTCCAGATCCAGGGATCCTCAGGCGGAAGCAGTGGATGCATTGTCACTTCCTTTGGAAGTATCATCCTGCTTATATCTTTCCGCCTCTAGTTCTTCTTCCAAGAGTGATTTCCAAGATTCTAAAGGAGCGTTCGTTTGTTCTGCTGGTGGCTCCAGCATTGCCTCACAGGTTTTGGTATGCGGATCTTGTTCGGATGGCTACTTGCCAACCGTGGACTCTTCCGTTAAGACCAGACCTTCTATCGCAAGGTCCTTTTTTCCATCAGGATCTCAAATCATTAAATTTGAAGGTATGGAGATTGAACGCTTGATTCTCAGTCATAGAGGTTTCTCTGACTCCGTAATTAATACTATGTTACAGGCTCGTAAATCTGTGTCTAGGAAGATATATTATCGAGTCTGGAAGACTTACATTTCTTGGTGTTCTTCTCATCATTTTTCTTGGCATTCTTTTAGAATTCCTAGAATTTTACAGTTTCTTCAGGATGGTTTGGATAAAGGTTTGTCTGCAAGTTCCTTGAAAGGACAAATTTCTGCTCTTTCTGTGCTGTTTCACAGAAAGATTGCTAATCTTCCTGATATTCATTGTTTTGTACAGGCTTTGGTTCGTATAAAACCTGTCATTAAGTCAATTTCTCCTCCTTGGAGTTTGAATTTGGTTTTGGGGGCTCTTCAAGCTCCTCCGTTTGAACCTATGCATTCGCTGGATATTAAATTACTTTCTTGGAAAGTTTTGTTTCTTTTGGCCATCTCTTCTGCTAGAAGAGTTTCTGAATTATCTGCTCTTTCTTGTGAGTCTCCTTTTCTGATTTTTCATCAGGATAAGGCGGTGTTACGAACTTCATTTAAATTTTTACCTAAGGTTGTGAATTCTAACAACATTAGTAGAGAAATTGTGGTTCCTTCATTGTGTCCTAATCCTAAGAATTCTAAGGAAAGATCGTTGCATTCTTTGGATGTAGTTAGAGCTTTGAAATATTATGTTGAAGCTACTAAAGATTTCCGAAAGACTTCTAGTCTATTTGTTATCTTTTCCATTTCTTTGGCATCTTGGTTAAAGTCTTTGATTCATCATGCTTATGTTGAGTCGGGCAAAACTCCGCCTCAAAGGATTACAGCTCATTCTACTAGGTCAGTTTCTACTTCCTGGGCGTTTAGGAATGAAGCTTCGGTTGATCAGATTTGCAAAGCAGCAACTTGGTCTTCTTTGCATACTTTTACTAAATGCTACCATTTTGATGTGTTTTCTTCTTCTGAAGCAGTTTTTGGTAGAAAAGTACTTCAGGCAGCTGTTTCATTTTGATTCTTCTGCTTAAAATTTCAGTTTTTTCATTATAAAGATTAAAACTTTTGATTTGGGTTGTGGATTATTTTTTCAGCGGAATTGGCTGTCTTTATTTTATCCCTCCCTCTCTAGTGACTCTTGTGTGGAAGTTCCACATCTTGGGTATTCATTATCCCATACGTCACTAGCTCATGGACTCTTGCTAATTACATGAAAGAAAACATAATTTATGTAAGAACTTACCTGATGAATTAATTTCTTTCATATTAGCAAGAGTCCATGAGGCCCACCCTTTTTGTGGTGGTTATGATTTCTTCTGTTATGTGTGATCAGTCCACGGGTCATCATTACTTCTGGGATATTATCTGCTCCCCTACAGGAAGTGCAAGAGGATTCACCCAGCAGAGTTGCTATATAGCTCCTCCCCTCTACGTCACCTCCAGTCATTCTCTTGCACCCAAAGACTAGATAGGAGGTGTGAGAGGACTATGGTGATTATACTTAGTTTTTATAACTTCAATCAAAAGTTTGTTATTTTACAATAGCACCGGAGCGTGTTATTACTTCTCTGGCAGAGTTTGAAGAAGAATCTACCAGAGTTTTTCTTATGATTTTAACCGGAGTAGTTAAGATCATATTGCTGTTTCTCGGCCATCTGAGGGAGGTAAAAGCTTCAGATCAGGGGACAGCGGGCAGTTGAATCTGCATTGAGGTATGTAGCAGTTTTTATTTTCTGAATGGAATTGATGAGAAAATCCTGCTATACCGTTATAATGACATGTATGTATACTCTACACTTCAGTGTTCTGGGGATGGTATTTCACCGGAATTACTCTGTAAAAATACATTACACCTTTTAATAGGTATTTAATTCATGTTAAACGTTTTTGCTGGAATGTAGAATCGTTTGCATTTCTGAGGTACTGAGTGAATAAATATTTGGGCATTATTTTTCCACTTGGCAGTTTGCTTGTTTTGATTATGACAGTTTCGTTTCTCTCTCACTGCTGTGTGTGAGGGGGAGGGGCCGTTTTTGGCGCTCTTTGCTACGCATCAAAAATTTCCAGTCAGTTACACTTATATTTTCTGCATGATCCGGTTCATCTCTAACAGAACTCAGGGGTCTTCAAACTTCTTTGAAGGGAAGTAGATTCTCTCAGCAGAGCTGTGAGATTTATATAGTGACTGTGTTTTAAAACGTTGCTCTGTGATTTTTATGTTTAAAATTTAATTATTGTTACTTTACTAATGGGAACAAACCTTTGCTAAAAGTTGTGTTGTTTTTAAGGATTGATGCTATAACTGTTTTTCAGTTCATTATTTCAACTGTCATTTAATCGTTTAGTGCTTCTTTGAGGCACAGTACGTTTTTGTTAAATAAGATTGTAACCAAGTTGCATGTTTATTGCTAGTGTGTTAAACATGTCTGATTCAGAGGAAGATACCTGTGTCATTTGTTCCAATGCCAAGGTGGAGCCCAATAGAAATTTATGTACTAACTGTATTGATGCTACTTTAAATAAAAGCCAATCTGTACAAATTGAACAAATTTCACCAAACAGCGAGGGGAGAGTTATGCCGTCTAACTCGCCTCACGTGTCAGTACCTGCGTCTCCCGCCCGGGAGGTGCGTGATATTATGGCGCCTAGTACATCTGGGCAGCCATTACAGATAACATTACAAGATATGGCTACTGTTATGACTGAAGTTTTGGCTAAGTTACCAGAACTAAGAGGCAAGCGTGATCACTCTGGGGTGAGAACAGAGTGCGCTGATAATTCTAGGGCCATGTCTGATACTGCGTCACAGCTTGCAGAGCATGAGGACGGAGAGCTTCATTCTGTAGGTGACGGTTCTGATCCAAGCAGATTGGATTCAGATATTTCAAATTTTAAATTTAAATTGGAAAACCTCCGTGTATTACTAGGGGAGGTCTTAGCGGCTCTTAACGATTGTAACACTGTTGCAATACCAGAGAAAATGTGTAGGTTGGATAAATACTTTGCGGTACCGGCGAGTACTGACGTTTTTCCTATACCTAAGAGATTAACTGAAATTGTTACTAAGGAGTGGGATAGACCCGGTGTGCCGTTCTCACCCCCTCCAATATTTAGAAAGATGTTTCCAATAGACGCCACCACACGGGACTTATGGCAAACGGTCCCTAAGGTGGAGGGAGCAGTTTCTACTTTAGCTAAGCGCACCACTATCCCGGTGGAGGATAGCTGTGCTTTTTCAGATCCTATGGATAAAAAATTAGAGGGTTACCTTAAGAAAATGTTTGTTCAACAAGGTTTGATATTGCAACCCCTTGCATGCATCGCGCCGATTACGGCTGCGGCAGCATTTTGGATTGAGTCTCTGGAAGAGAACCTTAGTTCCGCTACGCTGGACGACATTACGGACAGGCTTAGAGTCCTTAAACTAGCTAATTCATTCGTTTCGGAGGCCGTAGTACATTTAACCAAACTTACGGCTAAGAATTCAGGATTCGCCATTCAGGCACGTAGGGCGCTGTGGCTAAAATCCTGGTCGGCTGATGTAACTTCTAAGTCCAAATTACTTAATATACCTTTCAAGGGGCAAACTTTATTTGGGCCCGGTTTGAAAGAAATTATCGCTGACATTACAGGAGGTAAGGGCCACGCTCTACCTCAAGACAAGGCCAAAGCTAAGGCTAGACAGTCTAATTTTCGTCCCTTTCGGAATTTCAAAGCAGGTGCAGCATCAACTTCCACTGCACCAAAACAGGAAGGAGCTGTTGCTCGTTACAGACAAGGCTGGAAACCTAACCAGTCCTGGAATAAGGGCAAGCAGGCCAGAAAACCTGCTGCTGCCCCTAAGACAGCATGAACCGAGGGCCCCCGATCCGGGACCGGATCTAGTGGGGGGCAGACTCTCTCTCTTCGCCCAGGCTTGGGCAAGAGATGTCCAGGATCCCTGGGCGCTAGAGATCATATCTCAGGGATACCTTCTAGACTTCAAATTATCTCCCCCACGAGGGAGATTTCATCTGTCAAGGTTGTCAACAAACCAAATAAAGAAAGACGCGTTTCTACGCTGTGTACAAGATCTATTATTAATGGGAGTGATCCATCCGGTTCCGCGGTCGGAACAAGGACAAGGGTTTTACTCAAACTTGTTTGTGGTTCCCAAAAAAGAGGGAACTTTCAGGCCAATCTTGGATTTAAAGATCCTAAACAAATTCCTAAGAGTTCCATCGTTCAAAATGGAAACTATTCGGACAATCTTACCCATGATCCAAAAGGGTCAGTACATGACCACAGTGGATTTAAAGGATGCTTACCTTCACATACCGATTCACAAAGATCATTACCGGTATCTAAGGTTTGCCTTCTTAGACAGGCATTACCAGTTTGTAGCTCTTCCATTCGGATTGGCTACGGCTCCAAGAATCTTCACAAAGGTTCTGGGTGCCCTTCTGGCGGTTCTGAGACCGCGAGGAATTTCGGTAGCTCCGTACCTAGACGACATTCTGATACAAGCTTCAAGCTTTCAAACTGCCAAGTCTCATACAGAGTTAGTTCTGGCATTTCTAAGGTCGCATGGATGGAAAGTGAACGAAAAGAAGAGTTCTCTCTTGCCTCTCACAAGGGTTCCATTTTTGGGGACTCTTATAGATTCCGTAGAAATGAAGATTTATCTGACAGAAGACAGATTAACAAAGCTTCTAAATGCATGCCGTGTCCTTCATTCCATTCAACTCCCGTCAGTAGCTCAATGCATGGAGGTGATCGGCTTAATGGTAGCAGCAATGGACATAGTTCCCTTTGCACGCCTACATCTCAGACCGCTGCAATTGTGCATGCTGAGTCAGTGGAATGGGGATTACTCAGATTTGTCCCCCACTCTGAATCTGGATCAAGAGACCAGAAACTCTCTTCAATGGTGGCTTTCTCGGCCACATCTGTCCAGGGGGATGCCTTTCAGCAGGCCGGACTGGACAATTGTAACAACAGACGCCAGCCTTCTAGGTTGGGGCGCTGTCTGGAATTCTCTGAAGGCTCAGGGACAATGGAGTCAGGAGGAAAGTCTCCTGCCAATAAACATTCTGGAATTGAGAGCAGTTCTCAATGCCCTTCTAGCTTGGCCCCAGTTAAAGACTCGGGGGTTCATCAGGTTTCAGTCGGACAACATCACGACTGTAGCTTACATCAACCATCAGGGAGGGACAAGAAGCTCCCTAGCAATGATAGAAGTATCAAAGATAATTCGCTGGGCAGAGTATCACTCTTGCCACCTGTCAGCAATCCACATCCCGGGAGTGGAGAACTGGGAGGCGGATTTCTTGAGTCGCCAGACTCTTCATCCGGGGGAGTGGGAACTTCATCCGGAGGTCTTTGCCCAAATACTTCGACGTTGGGGCAAACCAGAGATAGATCTCATGGCGTCTCGCCAGAACGCCAAACTTCCTCGCTACGGATCCAGATCCAGGGATCCGGGAGCGGTTCTGATAGATGCTTTGACAGCACCTTGGAACTTCAGGATGGCTTATGTGTTTCCACCCTTCCCGCTGCTTCCTCGATTGATTGCCAAAATCAAACAGGAGAGAGCATCAGTGATTCTAATAGCGCCTGCATGGCCGCGCAGGACTTGGTATGCAGATCTAGTGGACATGTCATCCTGTCCGCCGTGGTCTCTACCTCTAAGACAGGACCTTCTGATTCAGGGTCCATTCAAACATCAAAGTCTAACTTCTCTGAAGCTGACTGCTTGGAAATTGAACGCTTGATTTTATCAAAACGTGGGTTTTTTGAGTCGGTTATTGATACCCTGATACAGGCTAGGAAGCCTGTTACCAGAAAGATTTACCATAAAATATGGCGTAAATACCTATACTGGTGTGAATCCAAAGATTACTCCTGGAGTAAGGTTAGGATTCCTAGGATATTGTCTTTTCTACAAGAAGGTTTAGAAAAGGGTTTATCGGCTAGCTCATTAAAGGGACAGATCTCAGCTCTGTCCATCTTGTTACACAGGCGTCTGTCAGAAAATTCAGACATCCAGGCCTTTTGTCAGGCTTTAGCTAGGATCAAGCCTGTGTTTAAAACTGTTGCTCCGCCATGGAGTTTAAACTTAGTTCTTAACGTTTTACAGGGTGTTCCGTTTGAACCCCTTCATTCCATTGATATAAGATTGTTATCTTGGAAAGTTCTATTTTTAATGGCTATTTCCTCGGCTCGAAGAGTCTCTGAGTTATCAGCCCTTCATTGTGATTCTCCTTATCTGATCTTTCACTCAGACAAGGTAGTTCTGCGTACTAAACCTGGGTTCTTACCTAAGGTTGTCTCTAACAGGAATATCAATCAAGAGATTGTTGTTCCCTCCTTGTGTCCAAATCCTTCTTCAAAGAAGGAACGTCTTCTACACAATCTGGATGTAGTTCGTGCCCTCAAGTTCTACTTGCAGGCAACTAAAGATTTTCGCCAAACTTCTTCCCTGTTTGTCGTTTATTCTGGACAGAGGAGAGGTCAAAAAGCTTCTGCTACCTCTCTCTCTTTTTGGCTTCGTAGCATAATACGTTTAGCCTATGAGACTGCTGGACAGCAGCCTCCTGAAAGAATTACAGCTCACTCCACTAGAGCTGTGGCTTCCACTTGGGCCTTTAAGAATGAGGCCTCTGTTGAACAGATTTGCAAGGCTGCAACTTGGTCTTCGCTTCATACTTTTTCCAAATTTTACAAATTTGACACTTTTGCTTCTTCGGAGGCTATTTTTGGGAGAAAGGTTCTTCAGGCAGTGGTTCCTTCTGTATAATGAGCCTGCCTATCCCTCCCGTCATCCGTGTACTTTTGCTTTGGTATTGGTATCCCAGAAGTAATGATGACCCGTGGACTGATCACACATAACAGAAGAAAACATAATTTATGCTTACCTGATAAATTCCTTTCTTCTGTTGTGTGATCAGTCCACGGCCCGCCCTGTTTTTTAAGGCAGGTACATATTTTTTAAATTATAATTCAGTCACCACTACACCCTTGGCTTCTCCTTTCTCGTTGGTCTTTGGTCGAATGACTGGAGGTGACGTAGAGGGGAGGAGCTATATAGCAACTCTGCTGGGTGAATCCTCTTGCACTTCCTGTAGGGGAGCAGATAATATCCCAGAAGTAATGATGACCCGTTGACTGATCACACAACAGAAGAAAGGAATTTATCAGGTAAGCATAAATTATGTTTTTTTTGTATAAAGCACAATTATTCCAATTCCTTATTTTTTATGCTTTCGCACTTTTTTCTTATCACCCCACTTCTTGGCTATACGTTAAACTGATTTGTGGGTGTGGTGAGGGGTGTATTTATAGGCATTTTGAGGTTTGGGAAACTTTGCCCCTCCTGGTAGGAATGTATATCCCATACGTCACTAGCTCATGGACTCTTGCTAATATGAAAGAAATGAATTTATCAGGTAAGTTCTTACATAAATTATGTTTTTGTCTAGATAAGCTTATCACCATTAATATTGTTTTTCTCACCATTTTTGATACTGCCATCAATGTGTAGCTTTCACTGGACAGTTTCCAATTGTATTAACCTTCATCTATTGCGATTTTAGAAGATTAACATAGATTTAGACCTTTTTTTAACCATCGAGACTATTGTTTTTTAAATTGCTTTTTAATTGTATTTTATCTTGATGATCATGTCATGTGTAAATTGGTTTTATGTTATTTGAATAAATATGTATACATTCTAAATACCATTTGATTCCACCTTCAGCTTATTATCCCCACTGAGGGGTTAATTTAGCGCTCCCCTATTGCATACTTGTAAATTCTTCTTTTGAGATCTGGTTGAGAGATCTTGCTTTTTTGGGAGGAGTTTGTGTGGTAGCTTCTAGGCGCTGGAGATATCCATCTATACATTTAATTTCTTATATGTTATGTCATTACTTGGTTAATTCTAATTCAAGTTCCCTTGTGTACCTGACTATATTGGTATAACTATGCTTGTATAACTTGTAATCATTGTCCTTTATTTTTACTTTGTATACTTATGAACCTAAAAAAATATAAAAAAATTCATATCAGTCCAGTGGTTAGTGGACAAATTACTTTTTGCTGATAAACATATTGGAACTCAGAGCAATTTTTATGATCCAACCCCAGGTTTAAGATTACTAATTAAATACAGTAGTCCTCTCTGACAAACAATTAGTAGCATCTTATAACAGACACTGATGCAGGAAGCCAGACCAATTTTGAATGGGTGGAAACACCTTAGTGGAGAAAAGGATGATAATATAGAAATGTATAATATGGGGTTTAATGAAACTGAGGCTGTAAGTGGGTTTTTTTTTAAAAAAAATTTAAAGAGCAATTCCTGAGCAAGGCGCAATGATCTCAAGCTGAAGGGTAGTAGGTTCTGGAGTAAGTTGCGGAAGCACTTTTTCACAGAAAGGGTAGTTGATTCATGAAATAAACTTCCATTAGAGGTGGTAAGGACAAACAATGTGGGAAATTTCAAGAATGCCAGGGATAAGCATAAGGCAATCCTGCAAATTAAATAAACTTGCATTTTTTGTAAATTTTAGGAAGACTTTTTGGTTCTGTTGTTTTTATCTTCTGTCAAACTCTGTTTCATCAACTGTCAATCTGCTGGAACAAGCCATGCTAACTATCTTAGCAGGCTTCTTGGAGAGTGAAGTCTCAACAAATCAGTTATTAATAAACTGACCCAGCATTGTGGTACCAGATATTGACTTGATGGCTTTGCATTGCATTTGTCAGGTATAAATATTTTTCAGTTTTCTTCCCCAAAAGTTTGTGTAGTAGATGCCTCCACCATAAAATGGGACTTTTCTCTAGCTTTTGTGTTTCCGCCATTTGCTATAATCCTTTTAATTCTATGGAAAATTGAACAAGTCAAAGCAGAAGTTGCATTACTCTTTAAGAGACATTACTGGTTCCCTCTTCTGGGGATATTGGCTTTTGGCTTGCTGGATGAGCTGCAGTGTTTAGTTAAGTTTGGACTTTGATATAATGGTGTATATACTTTTGTGCAACATTTCTATATCTTCAGCCTGCTTTGTCATAGTCTCACATTTTTGCATATAGTTTCATAAAACATTTCCATGATAGTGTTGTAAAAATTCAGAGACTTGTTTCACATATCTCATATATTGCCTATGCACACATTTTGTATTGTCTCCATGAGCTATAGAAGCCTTAATGACCTTCCTTTTTGAACCGTTTTGAAATTAATATCTTCATGCTGAAGAACATTTTTCTTAGCACAGAGATGTCAAGCTTAGTCAATTTTCTGGCTCACTTTATTAAACATAAATTAGTATATTATAGGTGACAGTACTGGTGTAATTTGCTTTTGAATTTTCATCATGTAAGCCAAGGTAAGTAGATAGTATATGGTATTCTAATTTCTGTCTATCTTGGCTCAGGTTTCTAAATAAATTTAGTGTTTCAGGCTTATGTTTCTAGCCGGCACCCTATAAAAAAAGACCAGTTTTTGTTGATGAGTGCTATTTAAAGAAGATACACGAGTGAGGGCGGAGTTTGGCCATGCAGGGACATGGCTGCTTGGTAGGATAGCTCTGTAGCCGATTTACCATATCGCAGATAGAAAGGTGCTTCTTATATTGCCTAAATACCCAGAGAGCTAAGGGAATATATCTACACCATGAGGCATTGACTCTCAAGACCTGTAGTCATCGGTGAACTGTATACAGCAGTTGCTCGGAATGTACTCGACCTAGACACAAGCCGAAATCACACATCCCCATTAAACTGACTAAAAGAAGCTGCACCTTTTACAGAGGTGGGACATTTCTAAGCTACATTTGTTATTCAGAAGGAATTCAGCTTAGATGTATGCTATACACGTTAATGAGACGCCATCTAAGCACATAACGTTGTAATGCACATAAAACATAGCATATGTTCTAAACAGCCTAGGAAGAAATAGATAATACATGTTGCTGGAAGTATACTTTATAAATATGGCGTTCAAGGCATGGGTGTGAATAGAGGAGGGAGAGGAGAAGGAGGGGAAAGTGTTTCATAAGGGAGAAATATTCAATTACCTAATACTAATAATCTTTTCCCTCAAACACCAACTCTCATAGTCAACAGGGGGGCAGATAACTCCTATTAAAAAAAGAATAGATATAACATATAAATAACGGAGTCTGTAGATATCAGATCTCCATATTAACTGAGTGAACATATGGCTGCAAGAAGGCTTCCTAAACCTGACAAAGGTAATAAACAAATCACTCAAACCTCTAATCTTACAGCATATTTCACCCCTCAGGAGCAGACAGACACAGATAATAAACAAATGTCTAAGGAAGATATCATAGATAACCAACAGACTCCTCAGGCTGTTCCGGCATCCCAAGAACAACTATCACATATACAAACCATTATTGAAAAACTCTCTTCAAAATCAGACATAGCAGACCTCAAAACGTTCATTAAATCAGAACTATCTGCAGTGAGAAAAGATATTAACGAGTTAGGCTCCAGAATTGAAGACCTAGAAGCAGGGCAAGAAACTTTAAAGACACTTGTCTCTTCAGCAGAATCTGGGTTAGCACAACAAGCCTCTTCTATTCAGTCACTACAGGAGAAGGTAGAACATTTAGAGAACAGAGGCAGAAGAAATAACCTGAGAATCAAGGGAATACCTGAGGAAATAACTCCAGATAAGATCTTGTCATATCTAATTGAAATGTTTAATTCTATAACACAATCTATGCAGATAACAGAAATGTCTATTGAACGGGCGCACAGAGCATTAAGACCTAGGCCTCCACCAACAGCACCTCCGAGAGACGTAATTATAAAGCTGCTGCATTATAGAGATAAGGAACTTATATGGTTTGCCGCAAGAACAACTCAAACACTCAAGTTCCAAGATCATGATTTGCAGATTTATCAGGACCTCTGTCCTGCAACAATAGAAAAGAGGAAGGCGGTAAAATTTATCACAACTAGTCTTCAAGAAAATAAAATATAGATGGGGCTTTCCCTTCAGTCTCATTATATCCCTTGCCAGACAGCAATTTGTGTATAAAAATGAATCAGACCTAAAAGCACTATCCAGAGGCCTAAACATCAACTTTACGTCATCGCAGAACTATCCGGAAGGCAACTCTGTCGACGGGCAGAATCTTCCTCCACAACAACCGAAAGATCAAAGGCAAAAGTGGTCCACAGTACAGAGAAAAAGAAAATGACTGTTTTCTACCAGACTACAGACATCCTGAACTAACTCGCACGACCAACGAGATCAGATAAGTATCACAGACCTTCTGTAAATGCATTTAACATTTTTCAATTTATATGTTGCTGAGACTCTCAGACATAATCGTGAGGCTCATAATGCAGTTTACCCTATGATATCAAATTTTCAAAGAACATTCTAGAAAGATGTGCCAACTCAAGTTAACACCAGCATGCCTACGCTTCTCAGCACACAGAACTTGTATAAGAGGAGCTGTGAACCAAATGCTTCAGATACACCTATGTGGAGGACTATTTCATTTAGGAAAATCTTCCCTATTGTATTGCTGTTACCCCACTTTTCTAACGAACTCTCAGGGAATTTTATTATGTTGTTAGAGTTAAATATTGTTTAGTTAAGAACGTGTAGTTCATATAAACACTATTTCTAGATATGAATAATCTCCTTTTAGAGGAGACAATGTTATAAGCATATAACTACAATCCCTAAAAAGACTAAAGGGATCATTTGATTTGTTTCTGCCATGATTTTATTATTTTCTTTATTGTTCCCGTTTCTCCCTCCCCTTTCTTCTCCTTTTCTCTCTCTGTCTTGTTAGAAAGGTACCATATTGTTGAACGTATTTTATATTTCAGAGATGTATGGAAACAGCTCCCCTCTGCTGTTATTGTTGATATATGAGAAAAATTTTCAACTTTTTCATGTTTAAACATGTTATTGTTTTCTATTATGTATGACTGGATTATATTAATGTTTCAGCACTTACACATTTCCACATATTGTACTGATATTGTTTACCTCACTTCAGACACCCCTCATTAAAAGAGGAATACCTTTTCAAGACAGTAAAATTAGAAGAGACAAAGAGGGTAGATATATAGTGGTCATAGGCTTATTATATGGACGCCCAATAACTATCATATCCCTCTATGCCCCACAATCGAAACAACATATATTTATGAAAGAAATATCTAATCTAATTTTAGAACATCAAAAAGGAGTACTCATAATGAGAGGGGATCTTAATATACCCTTACAACCCGAAATCGATTGCTCAGTTAAACACTCTTCTACACCATCATCAGTGATAACCAAAACTAATTCCCTACTGAAACACATAGCTGTCTACACCCGACCTGCAGAGACTATGCCTTCTATTCCTACCCACATAAGTTATACACCAGAATAGATGACATTTCTTTCATGTAATTAGCAAGAGTCCATGAGCTAGTGACGTATGGGGATATACATTCCTACCAGGAGGGGCAAAGTTTCCCAAACCTTAAAATGCCTATAAATACACCCCTCACCACACCCACAATTCAGTTTTACAAACTTTGCCTCCTGTGGAGGTGGTGAAGTAAGTTTGTGCTAGATTCTACGTTGATATGCGCTTCACAGCAGGCTGGAGCCCGGTTTTCCTCTCAGAGTGCAGTGAATGTCAGAGGGATGTGAAGAGAGTAATGCCTATTTGAATTCAATGGTCTCCTTCTACGGGATCTATTTCATAGGTTTTCTGTTATCGGTCGTAGAGATTCATCTCTTACCTCCCTTTTCAGATCGACGATATACTCTTATATACCATTACCTCTACTGATTCTCGTTTCAGTACTGGTTTGGCTATCTGCTATATGTAGATGAGTGTCCTGGAGTAAGTAAGTCTTATTTTTTGTGACACTCTAAGCTATGGTTGGGCACTTTATACGTAAAGTTCTAAATATATGTCTTTAAACTTATATTTGCCATGATTCAGGATAATCAGTATTCCTTCTTTCAGACTGTCAGTTTCATTATTTGGGAAAATGCATATGAATAAAATATTTTTTCTTACCTTAAAGAAATTTTCTAATTTACTTTTTTCCTTGCGGGCTGTTAGGCTCGCGGGGGCAGAAAATGCTTCAATTTATTGCGTCATTCTTGGCGCAAACTTTTTTGGCGCAAAATTTTGTCATTTCCGGCGCCATAGTTGACACCGGAAGTTTACAAGTGGTTGCGTCATTTTTGACACGTGTGTTACAGACGTTTTTTTGCGCCAAAAAGTGTGGGCGTCATACTTGGCGCCAAAAAATGTGGGCGTCATGCATGGCGCCTAAAAATGTGGGCGTCATACTTGGCGCCAAAAAAATGTGGGCGCCATACTTGGCGCCACTTTTTTTCACATTATTTAAGTCTCACTTTTTTGTTGCTTCTGGTTGCTAGAGGCTTGTTTGTTTTTTGCATTTTTTCCCCATTCCTGAAACTGTCATTTAAGGAATTTGATAATTTTGCTTTATATGTTGTTTTTTTCTATTACATATTGCAAGATTTTCCATAAATTATTCCTGGATCAGAACATACTGAGGGATTCCTGTTGACTAAGAAGTCCTACCAAAGCTAAGTTCATTTATTTTAAATGTTATGAATCTTTATCTTTAGCTATGGTTTGTAATAAGTTATCATGATAAACTTTTACATGCAGAATCCATTAGTATTTATGCTTTATGTATTGCTTTTCTTTTTACATCTTATGTACAAGATATACTTAGAAAATTTATAATAATATTTTTCTGATTCTAGGTTAAGGCTTTGTCTGACTTTGCGCCTTCTATTAAAAAAAATTTTAGGTCTTTTTCAAACTTCTTTTTGATGAAGTTTCAAATGACCAACAACATACTGAATTATCCTTCTCTGATGATGTTTTTTCTCTTTCAGAACTTTTCTTCATTAGATATTGACACTAACAAATCTACTTTTTATTTTTTATTAGAGTACATTTGTTTTTTGTTGAAAAGGTGTTGATTATTTTGGATATTGAGGTAACTAGTTCTTTTTCAAAACTAGCTAACATTTTATTTCTGCTTATTTTATCTTCTGTGTCTTCAGAGGTTTTTTTCCATTCCTTCATACTAGGGAATGGAATAGGCTGACAATTTTCTTCAAAGGTTTTAAATTATATTCTTTGCCGGCAGTTAAATTCAATTTTGAGGGTTCTCCAATTTAATGGGGCTATCTCTACTCCTGCTAAATTATGCTATTGTTTCTATAGCAAAATAGTATTTATTTTCTTTTTAAATGGTTGTATCCTATTTAAGGAAAAAAAATTATTTTCAGGTACTTTTCTTGGACCTGTAATTTATTTGGATGATGTTGCTTTTGCTCCATTTTTTCTGTTTACTTTAAAGATCAAGTATCAGATTATGTATTATTTAGCATTGTTAAGGGACAAAGTCTACTGCTCATTTGAGGTTCAGACTGGGTGCTGTTGCATTTGTCTTGTTGTCTTGCATTTTTGTTTATGCAAGTCCGGTGTGTTCTGGTCCCTTAACTGGATTAACATGCTAATAATTTTATTTGTTTCTTCATTTTTATTGAATATTTTCACAAATGAGGTTTAATCTATGTCTTTAGCTGTTTTTAGCTAGAAGAAATTTTGTGATTTCTAAAAAATCCTTATTCCTTTTTTTCCAAGATAATCAATTATTTGATTCATATTGGATTCAATTCTTAACTGTTACTCTGGGCTTCAAGATTAAGTTCTTAGACTGAAACTTTAAGCTTATTTTAGTTTGGTTGTTCTTACTAAAGAACAAAATTCTAAATTCTTACCCAAGTAACATGTTTTTATTTAGAAGTTTTTTTGGTTCTATTCGGTCCAAAATTCTTAGATTTTGGGTACAAAATAAAATTTGAAGTAAAACCGTCTGTGAGAAGTCTTTTTCTCTCTATTATATTCCAGCTATTCCAGTAAGGCTAACACTTTCCTTAATGTGTTTCAGTCCCATATATTTTGGGTAATGTTGAAGTGCGGTTGATCACCTGTTGAGGATCAAGCGCTGCTCAGATCTGGAATCTTCTGGGGTATTTATTCCAGTTCCATTTTTAGGATCTGGGTTTTGGGGTTTTATTCAAACTATTCATTGTTCCAAAGATAGAAAATCTTTTTATTATATAAATGTACCATCTTTTAGATTGGTATTTATATGGTCTATTCTGACTTTTTTTGGTCAGTGATAGCATTATTTGTTTTCATTAGATACAATAGATGCATATCTTCATTTCTGTTTTCATTCAGATTATTTTTATTTTCTGAGACTACGGAATCTCATATGATTCAATTTTGTTTTTTCAAGACATGGTTAGAGGATCTTTTTATCAAAAGCTCTTGATTCCTCACACAAGGGTCACCTTTTTTAGGTTTCCAGATAGATTGTGTCACTGTCTTTGTCTCTAACAGATAAGTGATTTTTTTCTTATTGGGTTCCGTCTGTCGGTACCTTCAGTCTCTATTATTTCCTTCAGTTGCTATATATGCATGGAAATTTAGGTCTTATGGCTGCAGCATTGGATTCATTTTCCTTTGCTCATTTTCATAGAAAACCTTTCCAGTTTTTTATGCTGCATAATGGTGCAGGGATTCTAGGATTTCACTTTTTAAATCTTCGAATTCTATGTTTATCTATCTTTGATTCGGTGGTTAAGATCACCATCATTTAGTTCTACAGGTCTCTTCGATTCTTTCAACCTGGACCATGATCTCTATAGATGCGAGTCTTTTAGGTTGGGAGGCTGTCTGAGGTTCTCTGTCAGCACAAGGGGTTTGGAAATCTCAGGAGGCGAGATTACCATTTGATATTTTGGAACTCCGTGCATTCCCAGAGTTCTTCAGTAGGTTTCTTTTGAAGAAGAGACATTTATTGTTTTTTTCAGACATTATCACATCTGTGGTGTATGTCAATCATCAGGGTGTGACTATCAGTCTTTAGACTGTGACAAAGTATCTCGGATATTTGCTTGGGCTAAATCCAGCTCCTATCTAAATTCTGGGGTCCTTTTCCCAGGTATAGACGTTTGGGAAGCGGATTATCTCTGTTAATCAAGCTTTACATCCGGGAGAATAGTCTTTACCCAGATATGTTTTTCAATTTTTCAGATGTGAGGGCTTCCAGAAATAGATCTGTTGGCCTCTCGTCTTAACAAGGAATTTCCGAGGGGCCTATTTCAGGTCCCGGGATCCTCAGGTGGAAGTAGCGTATGCATTGACACTTCCTTGGAATTATCATTCTGTCTATATCTTCCGCCTCTAGTTCTTCAAAAATTCTAATGGAGCGTTTGTTTGTACTGCTGATGGTTCCAGCATGGCCTCACAGGTTTTGGTATGCGGATCTCATTCGGATGGACAGTTGCCAACCTTGGACATTTCCGTTAAGACCAGACATTTTTATCTCAAGGCCCATTTTTCCATCAGGATCTCAAATCATTTAATTTGAAGATATGGAGATTGAACGTTTAATTCTTAGTCATAGAGGTTTCTCTGACTCAGTGATTAATACTATGTTACAGGTTTGTAAATCTGTCTCTAGAAAGATTTATTATCGAGTTTGGAAGACTTTCATTTCTTGGTGTTCTTCTCATAAATTCTTTTGGCATTCTTTTAGAATTCCTAGAATTTTACAATTTTTCAGGTTGGTTTTGTCTGCAAGTTATTTGAAAGGACAAATCTCTACTCTTTCTGTTCTTTTTCACAGAAAGATTGCTATTCATTCTGATATTCATTGTTTTGTACAGGCTTTGGTTTGTATCAAGCCTGTCATTAAGTCAATATCTCCTCCTTGGAGTCTCAATTTGGTACTGAGGGCTTTACAGGCTCCTCCGTTTGAACCTTTGCGTTCTCTGGACATTAAAATTACTTTCTTGGAAAGTATTGTTCCTTTTGGTTATCTCTTCTGCTAGAAGAGTTTCTGAGTTTTCTGCTCTTTCTTGTGGATCTCCTTTTCTGATTTTTCATCAGGGTAAGGCAGTGTTCCTTCCTGTTATTCAGGCTTTGGTTCTTATCAAACCTGTCATTAAGCCAATTTCTCCTCCTTGGAGTTTTAATTTGGTTCTAAAGGCTTTACAGGCTCTTCTATTTGAGCATATGTTTTCTCTAGACATTATTTACTTTCATGGAAAGTATTGTTCTTTTTAGACATCTCTTCAGCTAGAACAATTTTTAATTATCTGTTCTTTCTTGTGAGTCTCCTTTTTCTTATTTTTTCATCAGGATAAGGTGGTTTTTGCTATCCTTATTTCAATTTTTACCTAAAGTTGTGATTTCTATCAACATTAGGGTGGAATTATTGTCTTTTACTAAGACTTCTTTGGTAAGATTCTTACATTCTTTGGATATGGTAAGAGTTTTGAAATCTTATGTTGAAGCTATTCAGATTTCAGATAGTCTTCTAGTCTATGTGTTATCTTTTCTGGTGTTAGGAAGGTCAAAAGGCTTCTGCCATTTATTTGGCATCTTGCTTAAAACTTTTGATTCATCATGCTTATTTGGAGTCGGGTGGATTCCCGCCTCGGAGGATTATGGCTCATTCTACTAGGTAAGTTTCTACTTCCTGGGCTTTTTAAGAATGAAGCTTCTGTTGATCAGATTTGCAAAGCAATGACTTGGTCTTCTTTGCATACTTTTACTATGTTCTACCATTTTGATGTTTTCTCTTCTTTAGAAGCAGTTTTGGTAGAATGGTACTTCAGGCAGCTGTTTCAGTTTGATTCTTCTGCATATATTTTCAGGTTTTTTTTTCATTATAAAAATTGAAACTTTTTTGATTTGGGTAGTGGATTAATTTTTCTGCGGAATTGGCTGTCTTTATTTTATCCCTCCCTCTCTAGTGACTCTTGCGTGGAAGTTCCACATCTTGGGTATTTATTATCCCATACGTCACTAGCTCATGGACTCTTGCTAATTACATGAAAGAAAACATAATTTATGTAAGAACTTACCTGATAAATTCATTTCTTTCATATTAGCAAGAGTCCATGAGGCCCACCCTTTTTTGTGGTGGTTATGATTTTTTGTATAAAGCACAATTATTCAAATTCCTTATTTTTTTGATGCTTTCGCTCCTTTTTTATCACCCCACTTCTTGGCTATTCGTTAAACTGAATTGTGGGTGTGGTGAGGGGTGTATTTATAGGCATTTTAAGGTTTGGGAAACTTTGCCCCTCCTGGTAGGAATGTATATCCCATACGTCACTAGCTCATGGACTCTTGCTAATTTGAAATAAATTAATTTATCAGGTAAGTTCTTACATAAATTATGTTTTTTACAGATATTACAGGGATGTGCATGTTCGGGTCGGCGGACATATCTCCGGTTTCTTGGTCCGACCATGCACTGGTCCGCACCACCTACAAATGGCCCAGTAAACCTATTACAAATTATACATGGAGGCTAGATGACAGAATGCTCACTGATCTGGGAAATACAACAGAAATTGTCAGAGCACATTACAGAATACATTCATTTTAATAAGGAATCGGACACATCCCCACAAATTAATTGGGAAACACACAAGTGTGTTATGAGGGGGGAATGAATAGCCCATAAAGCAAGACTTAACAGACTTAAAAGAGAAAAAAACAACAGAACTTATTAAAAACAAAGACAAATTAGACCAACAACATAAAGCTAACCCATCAGACACAATTCTTCTAGATTTACTATCTAAAGAACATCACAACCTAGCATCCATATTAAATAAAGAATTCAGGCGTCAAAATGTCTTTCTTAAACAACAAAATTATATCTTTCATAACAAACTGAGTCGCGCACTAGCTAGATAGCTCAAGAAAAAGACAAAATCAGCATACATTCTACAAATAAAAGATAAATGCAGTCAAACACATCATTCATCACACTCAATAGCTAAAATATTTCGGAGTTATTACATGGACCGTTACAATCTGCATAGTACACAAAAAAAAACATGAAACTAATCTACATAGGCGTCAAGAGTAGATAGACCAATTCCTTTCAGAACTAAAACTGGCGAAATTGTCAAAGGAACAAAGAGACACTTTAGAAGAACCTATATCAATGGAAGAAATTAAAAAAGGAAAATCTCCTGGACCAGATGGTTTTACATATGCATACTACAAAAAATTTCAAGACATACTTCCTCCACAGCTGTTAACATACTTTAATTACATAGATGAGACACATCCATTCCCTAAAACAGCATTAGAAGCTCACATTATAGTACTTCCCAAACCAGGTAAATCTTTAGAAAACCCAGCCCATTACCGTCCCATATCTCTTTTAAACTCAGATTTTAAGATATATGCCAAAATATTAGCCATGAGATTGAATTCCATATTGCCAGATCTTATTTCTCCGGATCAAGTGGGATTTGTTCCAGGAAGGGAGGCCAAGGATAACACGGTACGCACTATAAATATCATACAATATGTACAAGAACAAAAGATACCCCTGGTCCTCTTGTCAACAGATGCCGAAAAGGCCTTTGACAGGGTGGCCTGGGACTTTCTCAAAAGCACACTAAGACATATGGGTTTCGGGGACATACTAATTCAACATATCTTAGCCTTATACACAAAACCCAGTGCAAAAGTTCTTATAAATGGTATACTTTCAGACCCTTTACTATAACTAATGGCACCAGACAAGGGTGTCCGTTATCCCCCATTCTCTTTGCCTGCGTCATAGAAACATTAGCAACAAAAATTTGTCAAAGCCCTCAAATAGAGGGGGTAGAGGTGGGGGAACATTGATACACCATATCACTATATGCAGACGATATACTGTTTACTTTGACGAACCCAAGGGAGGCAATACCATCACTTCTTATGGAATTCCACTCCTTCCATACTCTTTCCAATTTTTTAATAAACACCTCGAAATCGGAAGTACTAAATATTACATTAGACACAGAAACATGTAATCAAGTTAAAAAAATAATTCCCTTTACTTGGTGTCCATTATACTTAAAATATTTGGGTATTGGGGGGCGTGTCCGAACAGCGATCTTGCATGGTCGCATTTTCACTGAGCTCCAACCGAACACTCCTAATCCGCCGGTTACAAGAGGGATTTTACAGAGCAAAAACATAACTTTTATTCCATAAGACTTCACTGCTCAGCAGAGTCTTACACATTGAAGGATTGCACTGTATAAGTGAAGTCGGAGCCCGGCAACGGACAAGAAGGCCTAGAGCGGCGGCTCACACATAGGCAACGTCACCCCCCTTGAGCAATCGAGGGTTCTCGCCATTGCCAGACCTGCTTAGATTCTCTGCATATAACTTTCTTGTAAGAGGGGGCACTGGCAACGGAGCTACGACTTGGTAAAGAGACTTAACTCTAGAATCCCTGTAAAACTTGCACCTAAAATGGCTACCGCAATGCAACAAGACCTAAATGACAGCTTAGAGTGCATCATGTCCCGGTTTGAAAACCTCTGTCAGCGACTCATAGCTAGCGCTCCATATGACTTTCCGATCAGTCGGATTGGCACTACAGACACAGAGATAAAGCCTGCAGAGGAGGAGACGGGTATAACCACAGACACACAGCAATCAGAATCCTTTCACTCAGGGAGCAGACCTGAGATGTTACCCACATTAATGCAAAGTGGCACAACACTGGAAACCTCTTATAGAGACAATTGCTCTAGATAAAGGGTGTCTTACAAGTGACACGGCCGACAAGATATATGCTGACACACGAAGAGAACTTTTACATATGAGAAAATATTTAGCTGCACACATGGCGGGATTGGAGGCGGGGGTGGACTCCTGGACTGCCACGAATAAACAACATGAAGGTTTCCCGCTATGTAAAAATGATCTGGTCGTTTTCTTCATTGACAGAATCTATCACCCTGAGGCCCTTTACTTAGGAAAGACTGACAAGTGGCGCACAAGTTTGGTTGAAGGGACTATAGCAGATTTGGACGTAATACCACTCTTGCTCACAGCCTGCCATATTAACCCTTTCCATAGAGACGCTTACAATACGAGTAAGATACAGCGCTTCCTGAGGGCTAAGTCCTGGGGTTAACAATGTTTTCAGGATATGAACTCCCTACCATTAAGGTTAACTGAATTGATACTCGCTGCATCTTCCTACTAAGCCATACACGATTTAGATGTGACATTCTCAACATACAGCCTTTAATTACATGTGACTACCCAGCAATGTAGATAAGAAATAGGCTATGTTAATGTGGGAAGAGTACTTTTAGAGGCTAAGTCGGTGTTCTGTTAAATGTAATATAGTTAAGGGTGTATTTTCGGTTTTGGTTAAAGACTTTGGAGTAAAGCAGTAGGTTGGATAACGATCTTTAGGTTAACTGAATTGATACTCGCTGCATCTTCCTACTAAGCCATACACGATTTAGATGTGACATTCTCAACATACAGCCTTTAATTACATGTGACTACCCAGCAATGTAGCGGTCTCCTCTCTTGTGGTCAGCGGCCGGGGCCATGGGGGAGGAGGGAAATACTTATTTCTAACTGTTATAGGATTATAATGTTTTATATAATAGAGTACAACCATATATAAACTGCTACATGGGATATATGAAAATGTACCAACCTAAGCGCTGCAGCCTATGAGGATTAATTGTCTTGTCTATACCGCTTAGAATTTATCTGTTTAATAATGCATTTGGAGTGGGAAATCATTTAAACTCCTATATAAGGTCTATAATTCCTATACTCCAACACCAATCAGATTTTTAGTTTGCTCCGTTGCCTTTATGTTTGAATATTACTTTTAATTGGGGTCATTGGCCCCCATCACTACCTTGTATTCTGTATAAGAGCAGAGAATAATATATTATATATCCAATGCTAAATTTTCAGGTCAGGCTTTGGTCCTTTCAATCTCTATACCCATTTTGTTTTCTTTATCAGCATAAAAGATCCAAGAGTGGTCTTAACCTTTATATATAAGGACTAAAAAGAGGACTTATGTTTAAGCATTTTGTTCATGTTCCTAACACATTGTCTGTTTTATGAGTAAGATTTATTTCCTATATGACTATGTGAGACTTGTATTTTGTATAATTCCTCAATAAAAATATTAAAATAAAAAAAAATAATAAAAAAAAAATATTTGGGTATTAATATTACTCCTTCCACAGACTCGTTCAAATATAACTCTAAAGAAGAGCGTAATAAATGACTTATCTAGTTGGAAGAACAAAAAAATATCCTGGCTTGGCGGGATCAATGTGATAAAAATGAAGGTGTTTCCACGTATTCTTTATTTATTGCAAACTTTACCTATACCTATTCCGGAACAATACCTGGAATCTTTACAAATAAGCTTCAGTGACTTTACGTGGAATAAAAAACACCCTAGAATACAAAAAAAACATAATGATGACGCCAAAATCACAAGGAGGCCTGGGGTTACCAAATCTTAAACATTATAGCTACTCAATATTCCTACAGCGTATTCTGGATTGGTATGTTCGAGATAGATGCAAAAAGTGGGTCACGATAGAACTAGAACTGTTGCACACAAAACATGCTAGCACTCTGTGTTGGTCATTTAAATGAAATATAGCTTCAATCACATCTAACCCAATACTATTAGAAACCTTGAAAATATGGGAAAAATCTCTTGTACAATTTCCTTTTCTATCATCCAGACCTTCACCACTCACTTCAATATTGGAAAATGGAGAATTAGACCTCGGTCCCTTAATGGGTCCAGACCTTATTACAATGAACATTAACGACATACCTATGCATCTTTTGTCTGAAAACGAAAAAATTAACCGACAGGAGACTCTTATTAATCACGGATTGACATGTTTTACACATTGGTTTACGTATCACAAGGTCCATAATTTCTTGAGTAAACATCCACAAAACAGAAACATGATTAGACCACTCACCAATTTTGAGAATTTGTTCTTAAGATCTCCTACACCAAGACACACTATCTCCATCATATACAGAATAATGTCTCAAATTCAACCGGGCTATACACATCCCTACATAGAAAGCTGGGGAAAAGACTTGGGACTCATTATACTACCACAAACATGCCAACAAATTTTTCAATCCACATTAAAAGCTTCAACTTCTTCCTCAATAGTGGAACTGAATATAAAAATGTTACATAGATGGTATTACACTCCTTGTAGAATACATTGAATATATCCTAAGGCCAACAACACCTGCTGGCGTTGCGGTCATGTGGGAAGTGGAATGGCCCACATTTGGTGGTGGTGTTCCGTTATTCAAGACTTCTGGAGAGAAGTGATAAAAGAGATAGAGAAAATTCTAGAAATACAGATCCCACTAGACCCCTTAATTTGGCTCATGAACAAACATCCTAAGATTAAATATAAACCCTACCTTAAATTATTTTTCATCATGACTAAAAGCATTAAATTTCTAATAGCTAAAAATTGGAAGAGCAGGGAGGTCCCGCATTTGAAACTGTGGAGCGAAAAGGTCTCTGACTTCCTAGACATATAAGAATTGCATTATTTAAAACAAGACAAAATGGAAATGTATGCGGAGATGTCCACAAAGTGGGAAAGTTACATTACACCTAAAAAAAAGGAGTTACACAATACCAAAATTGAGGTGCTTAGTTAACTAATTGTAATGTGAAGTTGAGCTTTAGAGATGGGATACAAATGTGGAAGCAGAATATCAGTCTTACAATACTGTTAATATAAGTTTGATTTAGATTTGGTTTAAGAAAATTGAATTGGCTTTCAAATGTAATATGACGGAGCTGCGTCTCCGACTTTTGTAAGTTTAGCCTCAAAATATTAGACTATTTTTGCTATTTTTAATAACAGATACCTGAGTGCATATGTATCATTTAATATTACAAGGTTTGCATTTATTTGGGCAAAATTAATCATTTTGGTATCCAAGCACCAGTGAATTAATTTACTAGAGCTGTGATGGCAATCTCTTTCAACTTGGTTTAGCTAAACTTTTGATCAACTTTATAAAATTTTAAAGTATGAGCGGTGTAGATTGTTGTTTTTTATATGTATTTTTAAATCACAAAGTACTATATAAATTAACCTGTTGATTTTTGTCACTTAACAGGTGGAGCAGGTAGAGTTGTAAATGGTGCCTTTATGGTATTAAAGGGACACCGCTCAATTGTAAATCAAGTTCGATTCAATCCGGAGAACTACATGATCTGCTCCTCTGGTGTTGAGAAGATAATAAAGGTGAGTTTACATAAATATGTGTGGCATTTGTGTGTTGTATCTGAAATAATATTTTTTAAATTGTATGTGTGTGTTTCTGTTGGAGTATACAATTGGGAAAAAACACAAGCGCAACCCAGATTCAAGGAAGTAAAACAGCTTCACTGACAGCTCAGGATCCACTGCAAGTCCAGTCTTTCAAAAGTCAAATCTTTGCAGGTTTAAATAGCTGATTGCTTCCAGGACCAGTAATGTATGCAGATCCTTTTGAAATCTTTTAGCTTAAAACTCTTTAACGCTACACGTTTCATCTGCCTTCTAAGCAGACTTTGTCAAGAGATTTCCAAACATGCTTTGATACATATGTATGAATTGTTAGACATTTTAGTGTTTTAAAATAAAAAGTAAGAATGTTAATAACAAAGTTTATTCCCAATTAAAAAAAATATTTAAGGTTGTGTATTTGGGAAAGCAGAGTTTGGGCTAGGTTTACTAACCCTCGGACTGACATGGGTGGACATCTCTGCCCCTGTGCCACCTGCATCATGGCTTGCGGGTAGCAATACATTGGCCACAGTTAACATTGCGCAATTCTACTCGTGTGAAAGACCGCCTCCTGCTCGCAAGTGGCCAATCACGTGGGAGCAGTGGCTGTCAATCTCCCTGGTCAGAGAAGTCCAGGGGGATTGAGGAATACCTGAAGCTGAAGGTGCTCCAAAGTTGCAATCGGGGCTTCTTAAATTGAACCCCTTGTCTCAATATTCATTAATAGAGAGCCAACACCATACATTGTATTTATTTTTTTTAATCAAAAATGAGAATTCTAAACGGAATTGCCAATGAATATTCATACTTTATTATTTTTTTTGAATTTTTTTAACTTAAAGGGACATGAAACCCAAATTTTTTCTTTTATGATTTGGAAAGAGCATGCAATTTTAAACAACTTTTTAAATTACTTCTATTATCTAATTTGCTTTATTCTCTTGATATACTATGCTGAAAAGCATATCTAGATATGCTCAGTAGCTGCTGATTGGTTGCTGTACATAGATGTCTCGTATGATTGGCTCACCCATGTGCATTGCTATTTCTTCAACAAAGGATAGCTAAATAATGAAGCAAACTAGATAATAGAAGTAAATTGAAATGTTGTTTAAAATTGTATTCTCTACTTGAATCATGAAAGAAAATTTTTGGGTTTAGTGTCCCTTTAACTATTATAGTGAATGTAAATTTTGATGCTAAAGTGCCCGGTTTTTAAAAATTCGATTAAAAACAGGAGCACTTAAATTTATCAAAATTTACATTTCACTCCTGTTGTGAAAAAATACTTACCTTTTAAACTTGACAGCAGCTCCAGCTTCCTCCGGTTGTCTCAAGCCATTTCAGATGTCAGAAATGATGGATAGGTTCCTCCAATCACGGCTTACCCCCCGGGGGAATCAGTGTCTGATTCAATGCTGTGATTGGAGGAAGCCAGATTCCTCATTTTAGACCCAGGAAGAGGCTTTGCGACGGGTGGAGGAAGCTGGAGCTGCTGTCAAGATTAAAAGCTAAGTCTTTTTTTTCACAACACGAGTGAAATGTAAATGTTGATTAAAGTGCCCCTGTTTTAAATCGAATTTTTAAAAACTGGGCACTTTAGCATCAAAATTTACATTCACTTTAAAACTAGACTTGATCAATTAATTCAGCTTTTACAGTTTGTATTATCCCCTATGCTTATGTGTGTTTATTTTGCAGATCTGGAGTCCTTATCAACAACCCAACTGCTCTGGAGATCTTGATGGGCACATAGAAGACGATTCTCGTAGCCTATATACACATGAGGAATATATTGGTCTTGTACTTAATAGTGGGAGTGGTTTGTCCCATGATTATGCCAACCAATCAATCCAGGAGGATCCACGAATGATGGCTTTCTTTGATTCACTGGTGCGAAGAGAAATAGAGGGGTGGAGTTCTGATTCTGACAGTGATAGCACAATTTTGCAACTTCATCCTGGTATCAGTGAACGGTCTGCTTATAGTGATTCAGAATCATCAGCCTCCGAACCCTCTTCACCATTGCAAATGCCAGGCTTATCTGATGAGGGTGTTACTGCTGGAGATTCCCAAAGATCCATAGAATCTCCTACAAGTCGCCACCTTAGATTATTAGCCCTGAGAAGACACCAGGATAATCGTCTGTCCACCATATCCAATAATTCAGACTCAGAGGAAAATGCATGTGAGACAGAGGCAGAGAGTGAACCTTTTCATAGGCCACGATCTCCAAGTCCTAATGAAGAGAGATCTAGTAGTAGTAATGATGAAGAGGACAACCTGAATAATCGTCGAACCTCAATGAGGCAGCGCAACGCACGTCGACATAATAAGAAAAGGGCTGAAAAGTCTAAAGCTAGTAATACAAATACAGTATCTGTTATTGGTGAAGATCTCTGTGATTACCCACAGATACATTTGCATGAGCTTTCAACTTCTGCAGAATCCTCGCCTGGGGTAAGAAGTCCTAATGAAGGAGAGCGAAAGTCATCTTTGTGTTCAAGCATCGACTCAGTAGAAAGAAAAATTTATAAAGCTTATAAGTGGTTACACCACTCCTACATCTCCTATTCTAAAGGAAGAGAGGGGGAAACTTCCACTGGAGATAGGGATTGTGAAGATGGTAGGCCCGGCACCAGTGGAAGGAGCAGTGCATTGCCACCAGTAAAAGAAACAGAAACAGACTGTCATATATTAAATGACCAAGAAAACAAAGAACTTCCTTCTAACGACATGTATACACAAGACCTCCAGAAAGCGTCCTTATTAGAGTGTATTGATGGCTGTGGGAGTGATCAAAATGACAAGCAGCTTTTGTTGGAAGATATTGAAAACTCTTGCAAAGATGATGCCTCCTTGGAGCCTCCATTAGAGACTAAAAAACTGAATGGACAAGCCCACCATAAAGAGTTTTTCCCTTGCTTTGAAGACTCCTGTGATCAGTGTTGTGGAAAAAAGAACAACCAAAACCATCAACAAGCACTAAGTGAAAAAGATCTCTTAAGCACAAAGGATTCCACCACTTCTTTTGAAGTCAGCTTAGACGATTTGGTTGGAAGCCAGAATGAAGAGATTGAGGGTGGAGAGACAGAAATTACTTACACTCACCAGAGCAATGGACATTTGCATACTTATTCATCTGCCTTTAATAATACTGGGCAGACTTGTGAGGAGCCAGTGACTTCTATGCTATGTTCACAGACACATGTCAGTTTGGGCCAAGCTCAGCATAAGGACTCAAATTTAACAGATGTGGACTGTAGTATGAACAGTAAAGATGTCTTAACAAGTCATGTGGACACTGAAAATGCTACATCTTCCGGAGGACTAAAAAGACACAGACAAGATTATGAAGAGTTAGACCATTCTTCAGAGAAGAAAATGAAAATCTAAATTTGTTGGAGTTTTTTCGTTTTGTTTTTTTAAATATTATTAAGCACTAAAAGTGTACAGTTTTGCTCAGATGTGTGGCTGTGTGTATTTGATTCTTTAAGATAGAAGTTGACTAACTCAAGCCCTCAAGAGACACTAATATGCAGATAAGTTAGTTGACAAAACAAAATACTTCCATGTTGACATAAACACTTACCTGTAAGTGGCTCTTGTGGACTGTAGTTAGTGTTGCTATAAGCCATTCTGATTTTGCATTCATTGCCATTGCACATAAACAAGTCAAAGTTTAGTTTGCACTAAAAAAAATCAATGTGAGTTTAGGATAATTTTTATATATATTTTTTTTTTCTGTCTTAATAATCAAATTGAACCAGCATTTGGCTTTTTCTCTTTAGACTTATTGGTGGGTCACGCAAATGTTTCAAAAAGTTTGAAAACTACCTTGAGCACAAAGTGTGAATAAAATCAAGCCACTAATCAATTGAATTTGCAGTACATATGTAGACCTTTTCAAGGACAACTTTGGTCAGGCACAATACAGTCATTTTTTGGTAAAGGTTGTTTAATCTTGGGAGCTTAAATGTCACTGTATTAGTGGGATTAAATATCATATGATCATTTCTTACTAAATAATTTAGCCACACATTTATTATCTTGTGTAGTTGGCACAACCTGCTTAAAACCTTTACATTAACAGTTGCTTTAGGTTATTCTATAGTCAATAAATGGGCTTATCAGCTGGTCATGCACAATATGATGTACACATTCTAGCTGTAAATAAAAGGATAATCAGAAATAGTAGCTTTAAGCATTTCCTATTCCTTGCATCAGTATTTTGTTTTGGCTGCAGAGTTTGCAGCTTCTCTTTGCATATAATATTCATGTTGGTATAACATTTTGGAAATTTGCCAACACTATTTAGCATTATTGCACAATGTTTTCCACGCTGCACAGTGTGTTCCACTCTGTTTGATAGGTGCATATGTGTTTGTACTAGAATGATTAATGTTCATGTTTGTGTCACATAGCCAATGGTATTTTAGGAAATACATAACATTTGTAAGACATGCTTTATAATGTCTTAAGGGAATGCTTTAATTATTACTGATATTAAAGAGTATAGTTAATTGATTGTGATACCAGCGTTCAAGGACAGATGTGGTGCAGCCTGTTTAGTTTTTACCTTTAAACTTTATAAGAATATAAAAGGCAGCTAATAAACATTGTGCCATATGGATTTGAATTTTAGAAAACTAAGAAGAATTATTAGGAAAGATGTGTTTTTTTTTGTTTGTTTGTTTTTTAATTAAAAAATGGAGACTGAAGACTACTAAAGAACATTGAAATGGTGCATTAACTTTAAAGGAACAGTCTACACCAAATTATTATTGTTTTAAAAGATAGATATTCCCTTTATTACTGATTCCCTAGTTTTGCATAACCAACACAGTTATATTAATACACTTTTTACCTCTGTGATTATCTTGTATCTAAGCCTCTGCAAACTGCCCCTTATTTCAGTTCTTTTGACATTTTAGCCAATCAGTGCTGGCTCCTAGGAACTTTATGTGCATGTGTGTCTATATGACCCACATGAACTAACACCCTCTAGTGGTGAAAAACTGTCAAAATGCCATGACATAAGAGGCGGCCTTCAAGGGCTTAGAAATTAGCATATGAACCTCCTAAGTTTAGCTTTCAACTAAGAATACCAAGAGAACAAAGCCAAATTTGTCATAGAAGTAAATCGGAAAATTGTTTAAAATTACATGCCCTATCTGAATAATGAAAGTTTGTTTTGGACTAGACTGGCCCTTAAATGTATCGGTTCCTTAGCAGGGATGCCATTTTTATTTGTATTTTTGCTTTTTTCCCTTCCTCCCGAAGTGGCTAGAAACCTAAATTGTATACAGGAAAGTGAGCAGTGGCTACAACAAAGGAAATCAGAGACAAAAATTAAATTGGACTTTTTAGGAGCTGTTTCAATGTACTGAAACGAAATCGCAAAAGCCTGCATTTTCTTGCTAAAAATTGCATTTATAAAATCTTTAGGACAATTTCTTATGTATATAAATATACTGAAATACAGTGCTTAAAAGATTATGAAACCAAAAAAAATATTTCATGATTCAGATAGAGCATGCCATTTTAAACAACTTTCTAATTTACTTCTATTATCAATTTTTCTTCTTTGTTCGTTTAGTATCTTTTGTTGAAAAGCAGGGACTTATGCTTAGGAGCCGGCCCTGGAGCACTATACAGCAGCAGTTTTCAAGTATGTTATCTATTTGCAAGAGCACTAGATGACAATACCGTTTCCTGCCATGTAGTGCTCCAGATGCCTACCTAGGTATCTCTTCAACACATAATATTATGGGGACAAAGCAAATTTGATAATAGAAGTAAATTGGAAACTTTTTTTTAAAATGGCCTGCTCTGTCTGAAGCACAAAATAATTTTTGGGAGTTTTATATCCCTTTAAAATCTGATCTACAGTATATTGTGTGTATGTAAATAAATTGACCTTTATGCCCCCTTTATACCTATGGCTTATTTCCAGTAATAAAGTTTAATTAATATTATTGGACATATTGTAGCACAAAATCTTTCTAAGAATATGTTAATGACAAATTGTGTGTATATAAGTAATTTTCTCCCCATATAGATATATATAGATATATATATATACACACACAGCTCTGGAAAAAATTAAGAGACCACTGCAAAATTATCAGTTTCTCTGGTTTTACAATTTATAGGTATGTGTTCGAGAAAAATGAACATTTTGGTTTATTCTATAGACTACTGACAACATTTTTACCAAATTACTAATAAAAAATATTGTCATATAGAGCATTTATTTGCAAAAAAAGACAACTGGTCAAAAAAAAAAAAAAGTGTTTTCAGACCTCCAATAATGCAAAGAAAACAATTTTATATTAATTTTCAAACAACACAATTCTATAGCTTTAACTAAAGAAGAGTTCAGAAATCAATATTTAATGGAATAACTCTGGTTTTCAATTACAGCTTTCATTCGTCTTTGCATGCTCTCCACCAGTCTTTCACATTGCTGCTGGATGACTTTATGCCACTCCTGATGCAAAAATTAAAGCAGCTCGGCTTTGTTTGATGGCTTGTGACCATCCATCTTCCTCTTGATCGCATTCCAGAGGTTTTCAATGGGTCTGGAGATTGGGTGGACCATGACAGGGTCTTGATCTGGTGGTCCTCCATCCAAACCTTGATTGACCTGGCTGTGTGGCATGGAGCATGGTTCTGCTTGAAAGAACAATCCTCAGAGTTTGGGAACATTGTCAGAGCAGAAGGAAGCACGTTTTTTCTTCCAGGATAACGTGGCTTGATTTATGTGTCCTTTACAAAGATCAATCTGCCTGATTCCAGCTTTGCTGAAACATCCCCAGATCATTACCGATTCTTCACTAATTTCACAGTGAGTGTGAGAAACTGTGACTTGTAGGCCTCTCACCCACTGGGACATTTGGTGGAGGATCGATGATGATCTGGTGGTGCTTTAGCAGGGCTGGAATAGGGAAGATTCATCATTGTGAAGGACGTGTGAATCAAGCCACATACAAGGTTATCCTGGAAGAAAACTTGCTTCCGTCTGCTCTGACAACGTTCACCAACTCTGAGGATTTTTAAGCAGAACAATGATCCATGCCGCACAGCCAGGTCAATCAAAGTTTGGATGGAGGACCACCAGATCAAGACCCTGTCATGGTCATCCAAATCTCAGACTTGAAACCCCATTGAAAACCTCTGTAATGTGATCAAGAGGATGGATGGTCACAAACCATCAAACAAAGCCAAGCTGCTTGAGTTTTTGCGCCAGGAATGGAATAAAGTCACCCAACAGCAATGTGGAAGACTGTTGGAGATAAAACGGAATTTGGGAGAAATATTGTTAGTAGTGAATAGAAAAAAACAAAAATGACCATTTTACTCACACATACCTATAAATAGAAAAAACAGAGAAACTAAACAATTTGCAGTCTCTTAATTTTTTCCATAGCTGTGTATATGTATGTATATAATATATATGTGTGTCTGTGTATATGTGTGTATACATATATATATATATGTACGTTTTACAGATAGAATTTACATATTATCGTATTGGCGTTTTCTTTTGATGGTAAGCCCATTTACTGATTATATTATGTTTTTGTTTTTGCATTTTTAATGTGAATATGTTTAAACAAGTTGGCCTTATTATACAGGGTAAATAAATTCCTTCAAATGTGAAATATTTGATACAACACGCAGTTCAATTAATTTTATTATTTAATTTTTTTAACAACCTAATATGTGCGTTTATATTTACAGTGAATTTGGTAATCAAGTGCTTTAGTGAACACTCACCTAAACAAGTGTACTTTTCTTTTCTCTAAATTTCCTTATAATCCAATATAACATTATAATAGTAATTTATTTCCTATGACATGGAGAGTCCACAACGTCATTCCAATTACTAGTGGGATATTCAACTCCTGGCCAGCAGGAGGAGGCAAAGAGCACCCCAGCAAAGCTGTTAAGTGTAACTTCTCTAAACCTTAATCCCCAGTCATTCTCTTTGGCTCTGTCAATGGAGATTGTGCGAAGTTGGTGTCTAAAGATAATAATCCTTTTATGGGTAGTTTCCCTACAAGCAAGGATTGGGTTCTTTCTGTGTCCACGTCAATCTTTTAAGTAGAAGTAGTGGTGTCTTTTAGCAGTTAGAAGACAGCGAGGAAGTCTTTGCTTTACCTCTAACATTTTGCTTCCCCTTTGTAGAAAGCCAGGGTTAGTTACTCTGCTCTTTCTTTTCACCACAGGTCCATGACAGGGAGCCCAGTGCCTGTCACACCGGTGTAGCTGCTTTTCTGTCCTGCAGCTGGATCCACAGGTAAGTAACTCTTCCTTTCTAGTTTTGTAAAGACAGCACTTCAGAGGTTAACCCTCTAGTAGATCACATTATGGGACATGGTTACCCTAGTATTTCGGGGTACAGTATTGGGGCAGATTTATTGGATCTTTTTATTATCAGGCACTTATGTATGAGGGCAGTGGAGACTTATGGGGTTAATTTCCCTAAATTCTTGGCGCAGTGTATGATATTAGCCTTACTAGGTATTAGACATACATGGGAGACATTTATTCTTGAGAGACGTATACTCGGGGGCAGACTGAGACCAATCATGGCACTGGGCAAAATTGTAGCCTCCCTGTCCTGTCCCCACCAGACCTCCAGGGCCAGAGACAGGGCCCCTAACCTCCAGGGCAAGACCCCACACTCCAAAGGCCTTACAGTGACAGACCACCAACAGGTACCCCCTACTATAGACCCCGTGAACAAAAACCTCACACCCAGGCACAAGGCCCCCACTGAACCCACACTTAACTGCTTAGTTACTGATAGGGCAGGTTTAAGCCCAAGCAGCACACCAGGAGCCATGGGGATGCAATTTGTGGGCCCCCATACATGCTGGGCCCTCGGTCCAGGTCCTATTTGCCCAGCTGATCAGTCCGCCCCTGTGTATACTGGATTTATTCCAGCTTTCCCCTTTAAGAAGTTAGTATTTCTGCTTTAAGTTACGGCTTTAAAAATCAGCTGTTTATTTTTTGCTCTCTTATATGTGGCACAGTTACTTTCCCGGCCACTTGCCTGTTTTCCGCACTTCCAGTTTTACGGACCGGATCTTAGTGAGCTATTAGGTCGGATTGTAGTTTGTTTAATATCTCGGCTTAGCTTGTTTATCTGATCAGAGGGCCTTCAGTTAAGATTGTTATTCTTAGAGAAGGAACTAGCAGAGGAGTCAACAGGATACTGTTTGAAGCAGTTCAAAGCGTATCCTGTCTTACCTAATGGGGTTTTTCACTCTGGTCCGGTAGGAACTTCAGATATTGTTTGAAGTTTATTCTTATTCCTCATATTTATTTTACTAATTTGTACTTTGATGATTATTATTTTATTTACTAATGGGACCTGTTCGTCTACACTATGGATGAACAGGATCGGTCTATCTCTTTAGACAAATGTTTGTTATGTTTAGAGAACCAGATTGCCCTACCAATGCAGTTTTGTTCTACATGTTTAGAAAAAACGTTAAAATATTTTTAAAAAAAAATCTCCCTACGGAGCCAAGTGTCTCTCAGGGCATTGCTGGGCGTGACATGCCTCAGCTTTCTCCTCATATGTCCCAAGCCTTAATTGTTTCTTATACAGTGCTTTCTGTTTCCTCTCATCCTTCTGGGGGTGTTTATTTACCAGGGGATTTTGCCGCTCAGATAACTTCTGCAGTTTCTTCGGCTTTGTCTGCTTTCCCTAATCCGGGTAAGAGGAAATCTAAGAATTTGTCTTCTAGTAAGGTTTCTGGCACATCTAAATCTGAATTAGTCAACCTTTCTCAAATGTCTGCTGAAGAAGATGCTTCTGAAGGCGAGATCTGAGACTCTGACACTTTAGCAGAAAAATCTTCAGATTCTGAAGAGACTAATTTTAAATTTTAAACTTGAACACCTCCGATTACTATTGAAGGACATTCTAACTACTTTCGACGACTCTGAACCTTCGGTTGCTGTCAACCCCAAGAAGTCCTCTAAACTTAACAGATATTATGATTCCCCTATGTCTGAGGATGTTTTTCCAGTTCCAGACAAGATGTCTGAAATTATAGCTCAGGAATGGGATAAGCCAGGGGTTACTTTTTCCCCTTACCCTGTTTTTAAAAAGATGTTTACTGTTGCTGACTCTTTTCGTGACTTATGGCGTACAGTGCCTAAAGTAGAAGAAGCTATCTCTATTCTTCCTAAAAGAACTACTATTCCAATAGACAATAGTTGTTCATTTAAAGATCCAATGGATAAGAAGATAGAGGCCTACTTAAAAAAGATGTACATCCATCAAGGATTACAGTGGCAACATGCGGAGCAACATCGTCAGACTTTTAATTTTCATTCCTTTTGTAACTTTAAGAGACAGAAGTCCTCCTCCTCTTCAAAACCAGATCAACCCAGATCTTCTTGGAAATCCAACCAGCCCTGGATTAAGGGAAAACAAACCAAGAAGCCTTCTTCTGACTCTAAATCAGCATGAAGGTTCCGCCCCTGATTCCAGTGGGGGGCAGGCTTTCTCTGTTTTGTCTAGCCTGGATACGCGATGTCCCAGACCCTTGGGCGGTGGACATAGTATCCCAGTGTTACAGAATGAAGTCTTGCCCTCCTAGGGGCAGAATTCGCCTGTCAAGATTATGCTCAAACCAAATTAAGAAGGAGGTCTTCTTAAACTGTGTAAAAGACCTATACTCTCTGGGAGTTATTGTTCCAGTCCCTCTAACAGAACAGGGTCTAGGATTTTTATTCAAATCTATTTGTGGTTCCCAAAAAGGAGGGAACTTTTCAGCCCATTCTAGACCTAAAGTGTCTCAACAAATTCCTCAGGGTTCCATCCTTCAAGATGGAAACTATTTGTTTCATTCTTCCTTTGGTACAGGAAGGTCAGTTTATAATGACCATAGACCTGAAGGACGCATACCTTCATGTTCCCATTCACAGGGAACACCATCAGTATCTGAGGTTTGCCTTTCTGGAGAAGCACTTCCAATTTGTTGCACTTCTATTTGGTCTGGCCACGGCTCCCAGAATATTCACAAAGGTTCTGGGGGCGCTATTGGCTGTGATCAGATCCCAGGGAATTGCTGTGGCGCCTTATCTAGACGACATCTTGGTTCAGGCATCATCTTTTCAACTAGCCCAATCTCACACAGAGATGCTGTTGTCTTTTATATGTTCCCATGGGTGGAAGGTGAATTTGGAAAAAGCTTCTCTTATTCCATCTACAAAGGTGTGTTTCCTAGGGACTAAAATAGATTCCCTGTCCATGAAGATTTTCCTGACGGAGGTCAGAAAAAACTAAATTCTTGCTTCCTGCATTTCTCTCTAGTCTGCCTTCCATCCATCTGTGGCTCAATGCATTGAGGTGATTAGTCTGATGGTGGTTTCTATGGACATTCCTTTTGCCCGGTTCCATCTACGACCGCTGCAACTTTGTATGCTCCATCAATGGAACGGAGATCATTCCGACTTATCTCAGAGGATAAATCTGGACCCTCTAACAAGAGACTCTCTCGTGGTGGTTGTCATCGGAACATCTGTCTCGGGGCACTTGCTTTCTGAGACCTTCCTGGGAAATTGTGACTACGGACACCAGCCTATCAGGCTGGGGAGCTGTTTGCGGCCCTCTAAAGGCTCAGGGCCTGTGGTCTCGGGAAGAGTCCTCTCTTCCCATAAACATCTTGGAGTTGAGAGATATCTTCAATGCCCTCAGCGTGGCCTCAACTGTCGTTGGTCCGGTTTATAAGATTCCAATTGGAAAACCACCTCATTGGCTTACATTAACCACCAGGGAGGGGCTTGGAGTTCCTTAGTCATGAAGGAGGTAACTTGCATTCTACAGTGGGCGGAAGCCCACGATTGTCTTTGTTTGCCATCCGCATTTCAGGAGTGGACAACTGGGAAGCAGATTTTCTCAGCAGACAGACCTTTCATCCCGGGGAGTGGGCTCTCAATCTGGAAGTGTTCTCTCAGATATCCCTCAAGTGGGGGGGTTTCCAGAGTTAGACCTGATGGTGTCCTGCCAAAACGCCAAGGTTCCAAAGTACGGTTCAAGGTCAAGAGATCCTCAAGTCGTTCTAATAGATGCTCTAGCAGTTCCTTGGAGGTTTTCTCTGGCTTATCTGTTTCCTCTATTTGCTCTCCTTCCAAGAGTCATTGCTCGTATCAAACAGGAGAGAGCATCGGTGATACTAATAGCTCCTGCATTGCCTCGCAGGATCTGGTTCTTGGAGGTTACCTCAGAGGAAAGACCTTCTACTTCAGGGTCCTTTCCACCATCCAAACCTAGATCCTCTGAAGCTAACTGCTTGGAGATTGAACGCTTAGTTCTGTCTAAACGTGTTTTTTCTGAAGCGGTCATTGAAACTTTGATTCAGGCTCGAAAGCCGGTTACTCGCAAGATTTAACATAAGATATGTCGTAAATATCTTTCTTAATGTAAATCTAGGGGATTCTCCTGAAGCCGGGTGAGGATTCCACGGATTTTGTTTTTTCTTTAGGATGCACTTGATAAGGGTTTATCGGTCAGTACTCTATAGGGTCAGATTTCAGCATTATCTATCCTTCTGCACAAACGTCTGGCAGACCTTCCAGATGTTCAAGCCTTTGTACAGGCCCTGGTTAGAATCAGGCCTGTGTTTAAACCTGTTGTTCCCCCGTGGAGCCTTAATTTAGTTCTTAAAGTTTTGCAGCAGGCTCTGTTTGAGCCTATGCATGTTGTTAATATAAAACTGTTATCGTGGAAAATTTTGTTTCTTGTTGACATTTCTTCCCCTCGCAGAGTGTCTGAGCGTTCAGCACTGCAGTGTGATTCCCCCTACCTTACTTTTCATGCTGATAAGGCGGTCCTTGGTACTAAATTGGGGTTTCTCCCTAAGGTGGTATCGGATCGAAACATTAATCGGGAAATTGTTGTTCCCTCTTTTTGTCATAATCCTTCTTCTTAAAAGGAACATCTTTTGCATAATTCGGATGTTGTGCAGGCTCTAAAATTGTATTTACAAGCTACTAAAGAATTTTCCGGCATTCTTTTGCCCTGTTTGTTGTTTTCTCTGGAAAGCATAAGGGTCAGAAGGCCACTTCTACTTCTCTGTCTCTCTGGTTGAGAAGTTTGATTAGTTTGGCTTATGAGTCTGCTGGACAGCAGCCTCCTGAGAGAATTATGGCTCATTCCACTAGGGCTGTCTACTCTTCTTGGGCTTTCAAAAATGAAACTTCTGTGGAACAGATTTGCAAAGCGTCAACATGGTCCTCTTTGCATACTTTTTACAAATTTGATACTTTTGCCTTGGTTGAGGCTTCTTTTGGGAGAAAGGTTCTTCAAGCGGTGGTGCCTTCTGTTTAGCTCCTCCTGCTTTTTTCTCCCTCCCTGTTCATTTTGTGTCCTCTAGCTTGCGTATTGGTTCCCACTAGTAATTGGAATGACATTGTGGACTCTCCATGTCATAGGAAAGAAACACATTTTTTATGCTTAAATTTCTTTCCGGACATGGAGAGTCCACGACCCCGCCCTCTTTTTTAATTATTATTCAGCAGTTTTTTGGGTAAACCTCAGGCACCTTTTCATCCTTGTGTTTCTTCGACTGAATGACTGGGGATTATGGGTTAGGGAAGATACACCTAACAGCTTTGCTGGGGTGCTTTTTGCCTCATCCTGCTGGCCTGGAGTTGAATATTCCACTAGTAATTGGATTGACGTTGTGGACTCTCCATGTCCGGAAAGAAAGAAATTCATCAGGTAAGCATAAATTTTGTTTTTTGTGCCAGAGCATCCAATTTTCAAACAGATATGTTTATATGAATTAAGGGATACTACAGTTAAAATTAAATGTTCATGATTTAGACAGAACATACAATTAAAAAAAAAACTAAAATCTTTCCTATTTACTTCCATTATCAAATTTGTTTATGTACACTTTCTGAGACACCAGCTCCCACTGAGCATGTGCAAGAGTTCACAGTGTATACATATGAGTCTGTGAGTGGCTGACGGGTGCCACATGATACAGGGGCAGAAAAATTGAGGACACTTTACTGCTTTTTTTTTTTAGACATAATGTCTAAATTACAACTTGTATTTGGATGGTGTCAAACATTTTTAAAGGTTCTGATCAGATTGAGAACAGTGACCCCAAGATCAAACTACCTTCATTTGAAATCAAACTTATTTAGCATTTTATGTATTATAAAAACTTCTTTTTCTTTCATGTAATTGGCAAGAGTCCATGAGCTAGTGACATATGGGATATACAATCCTACCAGGAGGGGCAAAGTTTCCCAAACCTCAAAATGCCTATAAATACACCCCTCACTACACCCACAATTCAGTTTTTACAAACTTTGCCTCCTATGGAGGTGGTGAAGTAAGTTTGTGCTAAGATTTCTACGTTGATATGCGCTTATCTGCATTGTTGAAGCCCGATTCCTCTCAGAGTACAGCGAATGTCAGAGGGACGTGAAGGGAGTATCACATATTGAATACGATGATTTCCCTAACGGGGGTCTATTTCATAGTGAAAAATACTATAATCAGGGTATATAGTATTAGTATGCGCCAGCTACAAAACCAATAACCATACAATATGGCTGTGTATTATATTGATAAAATCAAACAAAAAATTTAACAAAAAGTTAGTTTGTATCAAAGTGAGATGTGAAAAACAAATAAAAAAGTAAAAAAAAGTATATGGTATGCTTGAAAAGGTAAAAAAAACTATTGGAAGTACTGTTTTAAATAAAACAAAACACGTATCTGGTGCAAAGTGCAAAAAAAAGGAGAAAAGTTGCAAACAATATGGAAAAACAGTTCAAATATAGTCTCTGGTGAGATGGTAAAGGTGTTTAAGGCGTTAGGCTGCTGGTCTTGTGACTGAGTGATCCTTCAGTATATCTGTGAAGTAGACAAAAAAAGACAGCTCCTCATAGTGCAGACAAACTTCAAAGGTGAATATCAAACTTGAAAGGTGAATGAAAATGTACTCACAAAGGAACTGGCACTCTTATAGAAAGAAGTGCGAATATGCAGGCTGACCTTTTGCAGCAGTCAGTACGCTGAGTGATAGATCCTCCAGGGGATCAGTGATGCAGCCGTGGACTCTCCTTCAAGCTCACATGGAGACCTTGATGTCAGCGTCAAGTCTGAGTGCAGTTTACCCTCTTGTATCAGGATCAGGCAACACAGTTTGCAATGCAAACGACTTGAGTGTTAAAAGACCTCTTGAGAGGCATGTAGAAACAGTCTACAGTCTATGTTGGATAAAAACCGTAACAAAGTTATGGTTAAAAACAAAAGTTGGTTTTAATACAGTAATCTGAAATTACAAAGAGCTTAAAAACGCGTTTCTTGGCCACTAGCTCCTGGCCGTTTTCTCAGTTAATTTACATCTGTGAAAATCAGACAAATTTAAAAAGGTTGTCATAAAATGCAATTGGTCAGATTGTAACGAATCAGAGTTTAGTATGCATTGTGAGCTAACATTGTGATGACTAAAAGAACCACTTGTCAAAAGATTGAACACAAATAAAAACAAGATTTGCAATACATTGATTAAATAAGTAACATGCTAATATAACGGCGGACGTGGGTTACTGACTATATTTCAATGATAATATTTCATTTAGATTCAATAAAAAGTACTGATGTTCGCTTATTGCAAGTTTGTGAGATAGATGATAAGAGACCTGTTTATATCATGCTCTAGCTGGTCATGTGTCAGTCACATGAGAAATACACTTATATGCTAATGATTGTGTTAAAGCATATAAATGGAGAAGTATTAAATAAATTTTGAATATAAATATATTCGGGCAATTCCGGAGACTCAAAAAAACTATATGAGTAGTATTCTAACTGATCGTATGTCAATGGAATGGATAAAGTGCTTATGTACTAGTACACTAGTCTATTTCATAGGTTCTCTGTTATCGGTCGTAGAGATTCATCTCCTACCTCCCTTTTCAGATCGACGATATACTCTCAATTTACCATTACCTCTACTAATAACTGTTTTAGTACTGGTTTGGCTATCTGCTATATGTGGATGGGTGTCTTTTTGGTAAGTATGTTTTTTATTTCTTAAGACACCTCAGCTATGGTTTGGCACTTTATGCATTTATATAAAGTTCTAAATATATGTATTGTACTTATATTTGCCATGAGTCAGGTTCATGAATTTCCTTCTGCAGACTGTCAGTTTCATATTTGGGGAATATAAACATCTTTTAAATATGAAATTTATTTCTTACCTGGGGTTTAATCTTTTTTTCAATTGACTACTTCTTACAAATTGCGGGCGGTATTAGGCGACAAATTCTAAACTTTATTGCGTCATTCTTGGGGCGAAATTTTTTTGGCGCGGGAAAGTACGTCTATGACGCAAGTTCGTCACTTCCGGCGTCATACTTGACGCCGAGACCTTTCACACTGTTGCGTCATTAGTGACGCGAGTGTGTCATTTCCGGTTATTTTTTTGCCGCCAAAAAAGTTAAGTTACGTTGTGCGTCACACTTGGCGCTAAACTTTTTTTTATTATTTCAATACCCCATTGATGTTTGCCTCTTGCTTTTTTCTATCAGAGGGCTATGCTATTTGCATTTTTTCCCATTCCTGAAACGGTCATATAAGGAAATAGATCATTTTGCTTTATATGTTGTTTTTTATCTTACATTTTGCAAGATGTCTCAACCTGATCCTGCCTCAGAAGCTTCTACTGGAACATTGCTGCGTGACATCGGTTCAACCAAAGCTAAGTGCATTTGTTGTAAAATTGTAGAAATTATCTCGGCGAATGTCATTTGTAATAGTTATCATGATAAACTTTTCCATGCAGATAGTGTATCCATTAGTTCCTTCAACTTCTAATGTGCATGATATACCTGTAAATTTTAAAGAATTTGTTTCTGATTCTATTCTGAAGGCTTTGTTTGCATTTCCACCTTCAAATAAATGTAAAAGGTCTTTTAAAACTTCTCATTTAGTTGATGAAATTTCAAATGACCAACAACATAATAATTTATCCTCTTCTGATGAGGATCTATCTGATTCAGAAGATCCTTCCTCAGACATTGACACTAACAAATCTACTTATTTATTTAAAATTGAGTATATGCGTTCTTTATTAAAAGAAGTGTTAATTACTTTGGATATTGAGGTATCCAGTCCTCTTGACGTTCAGTCTAATAAACGTTTAAATGCTGTTTTTAAACCTCCTGTGGTTTCTCCAGGGGTTTTTCCTATTCCTGAGGCTATTTCTGATATGATTTCTAAAGGAATGGAATAAGCCAGGTACTTCTTTTATTCCTTCTTCAAGGTTTAAAAAATTGTATCCTTTACCAGCAAAATCTATAGAGTTTTGGGAAAAGATCCCCAAAGTTGATGGGGCTATTTCTACTCTTGCTAAACGTACCACTATTCCTATGGAAGATAGTACTTCCTTTAAGGATCCTTTAGATAGGAAGCTTGAATCTTATCTAAGGAAGGCCTATTTATATTCAGGTCATCTTCTTAGACCTGCAATTTCTTTGGCTGATGTTGCGGCTGCATCAACTTTCTGGTTGGAGAATTTAGCGCAACAGGAATTGGATTCTGACTTATCTAGCATTATTCGCTTACTGCAATATGCTAATCATTTTATTTATGATGCTATTTTTGATATTATCAAAATTGATGTTAGATCCATGTCTTTAGCTATTTTAGCTAGAAGAGCTTTGTGGCTTAAATCCTGGAATGCTGATATGACATCTAATTCTAGATTACAATCTCTTTCTTTCAAAGGTAATAATTTATTTGGGTCCCAGTTGGATTCTATTATTTCAACTGTTACTGGGGGAAAGGGAGTATTTCTGCCTCAGGATAAAAAACCTAAGGGTAAATCTAAGGCTTCCTTTCATCAGAATAAGGAACAAAAATTCAATCCTTCCCCCCCAAGGAATCTGCCTCCAATTGGAAGCCTTCCTCAAATTGGAATAATCCAAGTCTTTTAGGAAACCAAAGTCAGCCCCTAAGTCCGCATGAAGGTGCGGCCCTCATTCCAGCTCAGCTGGTAGGGGGCAGATTAAGGTTTTTCAAGGATATTTGGATAAAATTTGTTCAAAATCAATGGATTCAGAGCATTGTCTCTCAAGGGTATCGAATAGGATTCAGAGTCAGACCTCCTGTGAGAAGATTTTTTCTCTCACGTATCCCAGTAAATCCAGTAAAAGCTCAGGCTTTCCTGAAGTGTGTTTCAGACCTGGAGTCTTCAGGGGTAATCATGCCAGTTCCTCTTCTGGAACAAGGTTTGGGGTTTTATTCAAATCTATTCATTGTCCCAAAGAAGGAAAAATTTATTCAGACCAGTTCTGGATCTGAAAATTTTGAATCGTTATGTAAGAGTACCAACTTTCAAGATGATGACTATAAAGACTATGCTGCCTTTTGTTCAGCAAGGACATTATATGTCCACAATAGACTTGCAGGATGCATACCTTCATATTCCGATTCCTTCAGAACATTATCAGTTTCTGAGATTCTTTTTTCTAGACAAGCATTATCAATTTGTTGCTCTTCCATTTGGCCTAGCAACAGCTCCAAGAATCGTTTTAAAGGTTCTGGGTGCCCTACTCTCTGTAATCAGAGAACAGGGTATTGCGGTGTTTCCTTATTTAGACTATATCTTGGTACTAACTCAGTCTTTACGTTCTGCAGAATCTCACACGAATCAACTAGTGTTGTTTCTTCGGAAACATGGTTAGAGGATCAATTTACCAAAGAGTTTCTTGATTCCTCAGACAAGGGTCACCTTTTTAGGCTTCCAGATAGATTCAGTGTCCATGACTCTCTCTAACAGACAAGAGACATTTAAAATTGGTTGCAGCCTGCCGGCATCTCAGTCATTCCCTTCAGTGGCTATGTGCATGGAAGTTTTAGGTCTCATGACTGCAGCATCGGACGCGATCCCCTTTGCTCGTCTTCACATGAGACCTCTTCAGCTTTGTATGCTGAATCAATGGTGCAGGGATTATACAAAGATATCACAATTAATATCCTTAAATCCCAATGTACGACACTCTCTGACATGGTGGATAGATCACCATCGTTTGGTTCAAGGGGCTTCTTTTGTTCGGCCAACCTGAACTGTGATCACAACAGATGTGAGTATCTCAGGTTGGGGAGCTGTTTTGAAATCTCTGACAGCACAAGGGGTTTGGAAATCTCAAGAGGCGAGATTACCAATAAATATTTTAGAACTCCGTGCAATTCTCAGAGCTCTTCAGTTTTGGCCTCTGTTAAAGAGAGAACCGTTCATTTGTTTTCAGACAGACAATATCACAACAGTGGCATATGTCAATCATCAGGGTGGGACTCACAGTCCCCAAGCTATGAAAGAAGTATCTTGAATACTTGTTTGGGCGGAATCCAGCTCCTGTCTATTCTCTGCGGTGCATATCCCAGGTGTAGACAATTGGGAAGCGGATTATCTCAGCCGCCAGACTTTACATCCAGGGGAGTGGTCCCTCCATCCAGATGTGTTTTCTCAGTTTGTTCAGATGTGGGGTCTTCCAGAGATAGATCTCATGGCCTCTCATCTAAACAAGAAACTTCCCAGATACCTATCCAGGTTCAGGGATGTTCAGGCGGAAGCAGTGGATGCGCTGACACTTCCTTGGTGTTATCATCCTGCTTACATCTTCCCGCCTCTAGTTCTCCTTCCAAGAGTGATTTCCAAAATCATCATGGAACAATCATTTGTGTTGCTGGTGGCGCCAGCATGGCCACACAGGTTTTGGTATGCGGATCTGGTTCGGATGTCCAGTTGCCCGCCTTGGCCACTTCCGTTACGGCCAGACCTACTATCTCAAGGTCCGTTTTTCCATCAGGATCTCAAATCGTTAAATTTGAAAGTATGGAAATTGAACGCTTAGTTCTAAGTCATAGAGGTTTCTCTGACTCAGTGATTAATACTATGTTACAAGCTCATAAATCTGTCTCTAGAAAGATTTATTATAGAGTTTGAAAGACTTACATTTCGTGGTATTCTTCTCATAAATTTTCTTGGAATTCTTTTAGAATTCCTAGAATTTTACAGTTTCTTCAGAATGGTTTGGATAAGGGTTTGTCTGCAAGTTCCTTGAAAGGACAAATCTCCGCTCTTTCTGTTTTATTCACAGAAAGGTTGCTATACTTCCTGATATACACTGTTTTGTACAGGCTTTAGTTCGTATTAAGCCTGTCATTAAATCAGTTTCTCCTCCTTGGAGTCTTAATTTGGTTCTGAAGGCTTTACAGGCTCTTCCATTTGAGCCTATGCATTCTTTGGGCATTAAACTACTTTCTTGGAAAGTGTTGTTCCTTTTGGCCATCTCTTCTGCTAGAAGAGTTTCTGAGCTATCTGCTCTTTCTTGTGAATCTCCTTTTCTGACTTTTCATCAGGATAAGGCGGTTTTGTGGACTTCTTTTGAATTTTTACCTAAGGTTGTGAATTCTAACAACATTAGTAGAGAAATTGTTGTCCCTTCCTTGTGTCCTAATCCTAAGAATCCTTTGGAAAGATCCTTACATTCTTTGGATGTGGTGAGAGCTTTGAAATATTATGTTGAAGCTACTAAAGATTTCAGGAAGACTTCTAGTCTGTTTGTTATATTTTACTAGGAAAGGTCAGAAGGCCTCTGCTATTTCCTTGGCCTCTTGGTTAAAGCTTTTGATTCATCAAGCTTATTTGGAGTCGGGTCAAGCCCCGCCTCAGAGAATTACAGATCATTCTACTAGATCAGTCTCCACTTCGTGGGCTTTTAAGAATGAAGCTTCAGTTGATCAGATTTGCAAAGCAGCAACTTGGTCCTCTTTGCATACATTTACTAAATTCTATCGTTTTGATGTATTCGCTTCTTCGGAAGCAGTTTTTGGTAGAAAAGTTCTTCAGGCAGCTGTTTCAGTTTGATTCTTCTGCTTTTTATTTAAGTTTTCTTCTTTCAAATGGAAATAAACTTATTTTTTTGGGTTGTAGACTAATTTTTTCAGCGGTATATGACTGTTTTTATTTTATTCCCTCCCTCTCTAGTGAGTGGAGATCCACATCTTGGGTATTGATATCCCATATGTCACTAGCTCATGGACTCTTGCCAATTACATGAAAGAAAACATAATTTATGTAAGAACTTACCTGATAAATTCATTTCTTTCATATTGGCAAGAGTCCATGAGGCCCACCCTTTTTATGGTGGTTATGATTTTTTGTATAAAGCACAATTATTTCCAAATTTCCTTTGTTGATGCTTTCCTTTCTTTATCACCCCACTGCTTGGCTATTCGTTAAACTGAATTGTGGGTGTGGTGAGGGGTGTATTTATTGGCATTTTGAGGTTTGGGAAACTTTGCCCCTCCTGGTAGGATTGTATATCCCATATGTCACTAGCTCATGGACTGCCAATATGAAAGAAATGAATTTATCAGGTAAGTTCTTACATAAATTATGTTTTGTTTTTTTTGAGTGGCCTGCTGGTATATTAGTTTTATCCAAGTTCCCTGCTGCTCTCCCGCTTGTGACTGCAGGTGTAAGATTAACTAACAGTGCACCGCAAAAATAAAATTTCTCCTGTTTTTTTTTTGTTTGTTTTTTTAATGAGTCTTAATTGCAAACATATGAATGTATAGCAGATTTATCAACTTTAAACCTTATCCCCAAGTGAGATTTTCATCTTGTATAGGATTCAGCTTGTGGTTCCAAGACACAGTACCGTTCTTGCCCTAGGCAGCTTAAGAAGGATTTAGAAAAAAAAAAATCAGAGGCTATTGCAGTCTTAATATAATGGCAGTAAATCCACAGCTGAGCTACAAACTGTTCTAATATAATGGCAGTAGTCAGGTGACCAGGGGGGAATATATATATATATATATATATATATATATATATATATATATATATATATATATATATATATATATATATATATATATATATATATACAGGGAGTGCAGAATTATTAGGCAAATGAGTATTTTTGACCACATCATCCTCTTTATGCATGTTGTCTTACTCCAAGCTGTATAGGCTCGAAAGCCTACTACCAATTAAGCATATTCGGTGATGTGCATCTCTGTAATGAGAAGGGGTGTGGTCTAATGACATCAACACCCTATATCAGGTGTGCATAATTATTAGGCAACTTCCTTTCCTTTGGCAAAATGGGTCAAAAGAAGGACTTGACAGGCTCAGAAAAGTCAAAAATAGTGAGATATCTTGCAGAGGGATGCAGCACTCTTAAAATTGCAAAGCTTCTGAAGCGTGATCATCGAACAATCAAGCGTTTCATTCAAAATAGTCAACAGGGTCGCAAGAAGCGTGTGGAAAAACCAAGGCGCAAAATAACTGCCCATGAACTGAGAAAAGTCAAGCGTGCAGCTGCCAAGATGCCACTTGCCACCAGTTTGGCCATATTTCAGAGCTGCAACATCACTGGAGTGCCCAAAAGCACAAGGTGTGCAATACTCAGAGACATGGCCAAGGTAAGAAAGGCTGAAAGACGACCACCACTGAACAAGACACACAAGCTGAAACGTCAAGACTGGGCCAAGAAATATCTCATGACTGATTTTTCTAAGGTTTTATGGACTGATGAAATGAGTGAGTCTTGATGGGCGAGATGGATGGGTCCGTGGCTGGATTGGTAAAGGGCAGAGAGCTCCAGTCCGACTCAGACGCCAGCAAGGTGGAGGTGGAGTACTGGTTTGGGCTGGTATCATCAAAGATGAGCTTGTGGGGCCTTTTCGGGTTGAGGATGGAGTCGAGCTCAACTCCCAGTCCTACTGCCAGTTTCTGGAAGACACCTTCTTCAAGCAGTGGTACAGGAAGAAGTCTGCATCCTTCAAGTACTCCACAGCGTGGCTGGCAAGAAAGGGTATAAAAGAAGAAAATTAATGACATGGCCTCCTTGTTCACCTGATCTGAACCCCATTGAGAACCTGTGGTCCATCATCAAATGTGAGATTTACAAGGAGGGAAAACAGTACACCTCTCTGAACAGTGTCTGGGAGGCTGTGGTTGCTGCTGCACGCAATGTTGATGGTGAACAGATCAAAACACCGACAGAATCCATGGATGGCAGGCTTTTGAGTGTCCTTGCAAAGAAAGGTGGCTATATTGGTCACTGATTTGTTTTTGTTTTGTTTTTGAATGTCAGAAATGTATATTTGTGAATGTTGAGATGTTATATTGGTTTCACTGGTAAAAATAAATAATTGAAATGGGTATATATTTGTTTTTTGTTAAGTTGCCTAATAATTATGCACAGTAATAGTCACCTGCACACACAGATATCCCCCTAAAATAGCTAAAACTAAAAACAAACTAAAAACTACTTCCAAAAATATTCAGCTTTGATATTAATGAGTTTTTTGGGTTCATTGAGAACATGGTTGTTGTTCAATAATAAAATTAATCCTCAAAAATACAACTTGCCTAATAATTCTGCACTCCCTGTATATATATATTTACAAACAGATTCACAGCGCTGAAATGGCAAATGGAGTCTCACAGTAAGAGATTAATGGCAATATGTTGATACTAATAAATCCACTGAGTGTCACATGATCCTATTATAATCTAAAAAGATTTAAAAGAAATTTTTTTATTTAAAAAAAATAGAATAAATATTAAAAACGATGCACTAGTCTTCATAAACAATATATGTAAAAAGATATATATATATATATATATATATATATATATATATATATATATATATATATATTTTGCAATAATGAGCACTCTCACCTTAATGGCAACTGCCAGGGTGCCAGCGGTTAAATATATCAAGTAGGAGAAGGCACTCACTGGTCTTTTCAAGTGTACTTTATTTCAAAAGCGTGACATTCGGGGCCCATCTGAGGAAGGGGAGTGTGTCCCCGAAACGTCACGCTTTTGAAATAAAGTACACTTGAAAAGACCAGTGAGTGCTTTCTCCTACTTGAGATATATATATATATATATATATATATATATATATATATATATATGCTTGCACACAATAGTCAAACTATTTAAAATGTATTTGACATGGTAAAATAATATACGTTGTGCACATCTAGGCAATTATCTTCACTTGCCTTCCAAAATAAGTAGTCCTTATTCATTGTTACCAGAGAACTCTGGGTAAGATATGCAATTTTTGCTTCTATCCTGTGTCTGACCACAGAATCCCCTTAAGGGGTAAGTACAGCAAAACAAAAACCACTTCTGGATAGGTTTGTTTTTGTTTTTTTATTCTCATCAGCAGAAGATAGGTTTATTTTGCTACTTAGTAAAGATTATTTCCAGACCAAATGCAATATTCATTTACTTGCCTAGATGTGCTGAACAGTTCAAACCGTTAGCTCACAAAAATGATGAGTTTTAAAGCGTGGGTATTAAAATCACACAACTTAATTAAAAAGTAACTTACAGTGAATCTTAATTAGAAGTAATCGACTAAAGTCCATCTAAAATAGTGCTTAGATGCCAGACCTGATTTTAAAACATTTAGGGCTAGATTACTCGCATGCGCACTCCGCTCAACTCCTACTCTTTACGCACACGTATTTCAATTTGAAAGTAAATCTTTTTTGCTTGCGTGCTAACCCGACATGAACAAAGAGCAGAATTTAGAATATTGCGACCACGTTAACATACTCTCCCATTGACTAAAATGGATAAAAAAGGAGGGGGGGAAACTAACGCTCACACTCGTGCACTAACACGAATCACCATAAGCCCCCTACTCTAATAACCCCTTAACCTGACACATAGCAAATCGCAAAGTCCCCACTACACTATTAACCCCTAAACCGCCACACCCCCACATTGCAAAGTAAGCCACTGCACTATTAACCCCTAAACTGCCACAAACCCACATCCCAAAGTAAGCCACTAAACCACCACAACCCCACATCATAAAGTAACCCAAAAACATTTAACCACTCCTAACCTAACACCCCCAAAAAATTACTAACCTTAAAAACAAAACACACAAACTACCTTTAAAAAAAAAAACTTACCTGAAAATGTTTAAAAAAAACATAACCTTACCTTTAAAAATAAAAAAAAACGTAACCTTAAAATAAAAAAACCTTTCGAGTTATGCCTATTCTAAAAAAACACACCAATGTAAAAACTTTACTAATACTAAACTACAACTACTCTTAGGTGGGGGAATTTGTCAGTAATGTTAGGTTTTTTAGTTTTAATGTAAGGTTAGTTTCTTTCATACAGGTGGTGAGAGTCCATGATTTATTTCTCATGAGAATTACTCTTCTCTACCTCTAGGAGGAGGCACAAATTACCAAACCCCAAGAGCTCTATAAAACCCCTCTTACCTCACACATACCTCAATCTTTACTTTGCCTCTGCTGGAGGTGGTTGAAGAATAAAGATGTGCTTGTGATTCTTCAGAGAAAGGGTTTTTCAGTCTATGTTGAGGCCCAGTTCCCATCAGAGTACAGTGCTTATCAGAGGGATGTGTTTGGGGTATGGTTTATGTTGCTTTGTTTTTACCTCATGGAAAATCATTCATAAACCCTCTGTAATTGGTCGCAGGGACGTGTCTCCTGCCTCCCTTTATGGATCTACAGATATACTCCTATTCCATAACTTCTGCTGACATGTTTCAGTACTGATTTGACTGTCTGCTACTTTATTGCTAGTGGACGAGTGTCTATTGGTAAGTATATTTTATTTTTAAAACATATAGACACTCATTTAGTTATGTTATGGGCACTTTTTGATTTAACAACTTTATTTATATATAGCCCTGGGTCAGATATTTCACTATTTCCCTTGCTTTTGTGCGTGGTGCTTAGGTTTTTCGCACATAGGGTTTACGCTCATCAGTTTAGCGCACGTCTCTTAGTAACTGCAGTTATTTTCGTGCGCCAGTTTTTCCTGTCTGGTTAGTATACGTCCCGTTAGTTTTCCCACGCGTTGATGTACGTAAGTCGGGTTAGCGCATGTTTGCTTAGTTATGCGCATCAGGTTTTTGGTGCGCACATTTCCATTTAAATAGTCAGTTGTTTGGAGTGCGTTCCTGTTCTTTTCAGCTCAGCTTAGCGTGCATTGTTGCTATAAAAGCTACTTGGTGGCAGTAAATGGTGTCCTTTCCTCAAGAGCTTTTATTAAAGTTTTTTATAGTGTTTATTGCATTGCTTTCCCATATGCTATATTGCAGCAGCAGGATTCTGTCCCCAAATTTACCCTTGAAACTGAGTCTCCTGAACACCTTTCTACCATTATTTGGTATGCTTTATGCTTATTGTAAAAAAGCTGAAGTGCCCTCTTCAGCTCATTTATGTGGCTCATATTTAGATTTGTGAATGCATACAGAACAATCTATTGCTGTTTCTTTTGGTACTAATGCACCTACTCTTTGTTCATTACAGGTTCATGCTGAAGTTGTGCCTACTACCATGAGGTCTTTCATCAAGGCTGCAGTCTCTGAGGCTTTGGCTGCTTTCCAGCTTTCAAAAAAATGTAAAAGGTCAGTTTAGAATTTACCTTCTACAAGTGCTATGTGTCCTGATCCCAGGGATACTATTGTATCTTCAGATGGTGAAGTTTCCTCTGAGGATTAGGATTCCTCATCTGAAGTGGAACCTGATATTTCCTCTTTTTAATTTAAAGTTGAACAGATTAGTTCTCTTTTAAAAAGAGGTTTTAGTCACTTTAGGGGTTAAAGAGTCTAAAAATTCTGATAAAACTTGTAATCGTTTAAATTCAGTTTTTACGACTGTTGTTAATCTCCCTGATTTTGTCCCTGTGCCTGATGTTGTCTCTGACAAGGGAATGGTCTAAACCAGGTGTGTCTTAATCCTTCTGCAAGGTTTATGTTATATCCTTTACCTGCTGCTATTCTAGAGTTATGGGAAACCGTTCCCAAGGCGGATGGGGCCATTTCCACTCTGACAAACTGTACTACTATTCATTTGGAAGACAGTACTTCTTTTAAGGACCCTATATACAGAAAGTTAGAATTCTTTCATGGAAGGGCGTTTTTACATGCTGGTTATATTCTCAGGCCAGCTATTTCTATTGCTGATGTGGCTGCTGCTTCTACCTACTAGTTATCCAGTATTTCAGAGCAGTTTTCTGATGACCCTGTTAGTGCAAATTTATTGAGTTTTCTTCAGAGTGCCAATTGTTTTATTTGTGATGCAGTGATTGATATTTTGAAAATTAATTTCAAAGGCAAGTCCTTAGCAATTCTTGCCAGGAGGGCCGTGTGGCTTAAATCCTGAAATGCTGATATGGTGTCTAAATTTAGATTGTCTCTTTTCAGGGAAAGAAGTTTTTTGGGTCTGATTTAGATTCTATTATTTCTACTATTACTGGAGGTAAAGGAGCTTTTTTTCCTCAAGTCAAGAAGTCTAAAGGAAAATCCAAAGCTTCTAATTGTTTTTGTTCCTTTTTGTCAGAATAAAGAACAGAAAACTGATTCCTCTGTTCAAAAGCAAGGTTCCTCTGGTTCAGTCTGGAGACCTAATGCTAACTGGAACAAGTCTACACAGGGTAAGAAATCTGTCCCCTCTTCTAAAACTGCCTGAAGGTGTGGCCCCCAACACAGTAGTTCTGGTAGGGGGGCATATTAAACCTATTTAGGGAGACTTGGTTTCAGTCTGTCCCAGATCCCTGGATTCAGAAAATTGTTTTTCAGCGATATCGAATTGGATTCAGAACAAAGATTTTTTTTCTGTCCAATGTTCCAAGGAATCATGTAAAAGTTTAAGCTTTTCTTCAATCTGTCTCAAATCTGGAAGATATGGGAGTGATTGTTCCAGTTCCTTTGCAGGGATAGGATTTTATTCAAATCTCTTCATTGTTGTCAGGGAGCCAATAAACCAGACAGAAATGGAAAGTGCAGGTAAAAAAATAAATTAAGTTTATTGAAAAATAGCTATAAACAAAATAATAAACAACAATAGAAAATCCAGGATTTAGTCTAAACCAAGTCAGAGGTCAGATGCCAAAACAGATAGTCGACCAAACCGGGTCAGGAAACTCGGAGAGCAGGAACAATGGGAACAATAGCCAAAGTCAGGAACCAGGAAATTAGTCAGCCAAAGCCAGGGACATACACAGAGTAAGGAACAAAATACAGGAATGCACTTGGTAGGTCTGGACTCCCGCAAGGGCAGAGACAGAATGGACTGGACTGGGTGATGGTTAAATAGTAAATTGGCGTTGCACCGTCACAGAGAGACAGGAGGAGGCCAGTAGTTGCAGAGTTTTGATTTTCACAAGTTTGCCCATAAGAGGGCGTGTGAAAATGCACAGTGTCAGAATCACTGCAAGAGAAGCCAGACTCAGACCTCCATATTCCAAATCACAAAGAACATTACCAGTTTCTGAGATTTACTTTTATGGACGATCATTATCAGTTTGTTGCTCTTTCAATTGGTCTGGCTACAGTTCCAAGAATATTTATCAAGGTTCTGGGTGCCCATTTGCCTGTTATCAGAGCTCAGGGTATTGCAGTATTTCCTTACCTGGACAATATTTTGGTTCAAGCTCTGTCTTTTACTTTAGCAGAATTTCACACCAATCAACTATTATTGTTTCTTCTAAAACATGGTTGGAGAATCAATTTTCAGAAGAGCTCTTTGGTTCCTCAGACAAAGGTTACTTTCCTGGGATTCCAAATCGACTCTGTGTCCATGAGTCTTTCTCTAACAGAGCAGAGACGGTTGAGATTGGTGTCAGCTTCTATGAACCTTCAGTCTCTTTCATTCCCTTCAGTTTCTCTGTGTATGGAAGTACTAGGTCTTCAGATGCAATTCTATTTGCTCCATTTCACACAAGACCTCTTCAGCTTTGTATGCTGCATCAATGTTGCAGGGATTATACTCGTCTGTCTCAAAAGCTATTTCTAGATCCCAGTACAAGTCAGTCTCTAACCTGGTGATTGGATCATCAGTTTATTATTCAGGGGGCTTCTTTTGCTCGTCCTACCTGGTCTGTAATCACATGAGATGCAAGTCCTTCAGGTTGGGGAGCAGTTTGGGGGTCTCTGACAGCACAGGGGGTTTGGGATCCACTGGAGGCGAGGTTGCCAATCAATGTTCTAGAACTCCGTCCAATTTTCAGGGCCCTTCAAGCATTGTCTCTGTTGAAATGGTAGTCTGTTTCCAGACAGACAATGTTACAGCAGTAGCTTATGTCAACCATCAGGGGGGAACTTACAGTTCCCTGGCTATGATGAGGTGTCTCAAATTCTCTCATGGGTAGAAGCCAATTCTTCACATCCTAGATGTGAACATTTGGGAGACAGACTTTCACAGTTGTCAGTCTCTGCATCCAGGGGAGTGGTCTCTTCATCAGGATGTGTTCAGTCAGATAGTGGATCTTTGGGGTCTCCCATAAGTATATCTGATGGCCTCTCATTTGAACAAATATCCCAGCTACTTTGCAAGGTCCAGAGATTCTCAGGCAGAGGTAGTGGATGCTCTAGTAGTTCCTTGGTCATTTCAGCCTTCTTATCTGTTCCCTCCTATGGTTCTTCTTTCCAGAGGGATTTCCAATTTAAGGATAGATAAGTCTTTGTTATCCTGATTGCCCCAGCATGGCCTTGCAGGATTTGGTATGCAGATCTGGTTTCAGATAACCAATTGCCCTCCTCGGCCTCTTCCACTGCGATCAGACCTTCTTTCCCAAGGTCCTTTTTTTCCAATCTGATCTCAAGTCTCTAAACTTGATGGCATGGAAATGGAATGCTTAGTTCTGAGACATATGGGTTTCTCAGATTTGGTGATTGAAACTCTGATTTAGGTGCGTAAACCTGTTTCTAGGAATATTTATCACAAGGTTTGAAAAACTTAAATTTCCTGATGTATAAATCATGTTTTTCCTGGCACTCCTTTAAAACTTCTAGGATTCTTCAGTTTTTGCAGGATGGCCTAGATAAGGGTTTTTCTGCCAGTTCCTTGAAAGGGCAGATTTCAGCCCTTTCAGTTTTGTTTCACAGAAAGATTGCTAATCTTCCTAATGTTCATTGTTATGTCCAGGCTTTGGTCCAAATTAAACCTGTTATCAAGCCTATTTCTCCTCCTTGGAATCTTAGCCTAGTGTTAAAGAGACAGTTTACACCAAAACATTTATTGTTTTAAGAGATAATCCCCTTATTACCAATTCCCTAGTTTTGCATAACCAACACAGTTATATTAATACACTTTTACCTCTGTGATTATCTTGTAACTAAGCCTCTGCAAACTGCCCCCTTTTTTCAGTTCTATTGACAGACTTGCATTTTAGCCAATCAGTTCTGACTCCTAGGTAACTCCACGTGCGTGAGCACAGTGTTATCTATATGACACACATGAACTAACACCCTCTAGTGGTGAAAAACTGAAATAATGCATTCAGATAAGAGACAGCCTTCAAGGTCTTAGAAATTAGCATTTGAACCTCCTAGGTTTAGCTTTCAACTTAGAATACCAAGAGAATAAAGGAGAATTGGTGATACAAATAAATTGGAAAGTTGTTGAAAATTACATGCCCTATCTAAATCATGAAAGTTTATTTTGGACTAGACGGTCCCTAAGAGTTTTGCAGGCTCCTCTTTTTGAGTCTATGCATGAATTGGACATTAAACTACTTTCTTGGAAAGTGTTGTTTCTCTAGGCTATTTCCTCTGCTAGAAGAGTTTCTGAATTGTCTGCTCTTTCTTTTGAGAATCCTTATTTGATTTTCCATCAAGATAAGCCTGTTTTACAGCAGCTGGGACTGGAAAGCTTCAAGTGTTGGGTGTGGGGTCATGTTGAAATCTCCTGTTAAGATTAAGGGGCCTATTTATCAAGCCGTCAGCTGCAAATACGCAGCGTAATTGTGGAGAGCCTGATTCCCCTTATTTATGAAACCCTACAGACTGGTAAAAGTAGAATTTTGTGACATAACATACAATCCGCCGGTCAAAGTCCGACACCGATCAATGCTTACGTCATTACAGATGTTCCGAATGCAAATTCGGCACTATCTGACTACTTTTGTAAGTTAACAAATTTCTACCAGGTACTCTCGGCACTATTCCGGCCCAGCATACCTGGTTTTCAATCCGCCGCCCTAAGAATCAATGGGAGTCTGAAAGCAGCGAAAGCTTATGTTCGCTGCTGCCCGATATACCATTGATTCCTATGGGAGAATAAAGTTACGTTTACACCTAACACTCTAACATATACCCCGAGTCTAAACACCCCTAATCTGCTGCCCCGCCACTGCCGTCACCTACATTATACTTATTAACTCCTAATCTGCCCCCAACACCGCCGCCACCTACATTATGTTAACCCCTAATCTTCCCCCCACACCGCTGCCACCTACATTGTTATTAACCCCTAATCTGCCCCCCCACACCGCCGCCACCTACATTGTTATTAACCCCTAATCTGCCCCCCACACCGCCGCCACCTACATTGTTATTAACCCCTAATCTGACCCCACCGCCACCTACATTATGTTATTAATCCCTAATCTGCCGTCCTCAACGTCGCCACCACTATATTAAATTTATTAACCCCTAAACCTAAGTCTAACCCTAACACCCTCTAACTTAAATCTAATTTTAATAAATATAAATAAATTTACTATCATTAACTACATTATTCCTATTTAAAACTAAATACTTACCTATAACATAAACCCTAAGATAGCTACAATATAACTAATAGTTACATTATAGCTAGCTTAGGGTTTATTTTTATTTTACAGGCAAGTTTGTATTTATTTTAACTAGGTAGAATAGTTATTAACGATTTAATAACTACCTAGCTAAAATAAATACAAAAGTACCTGTAAAATAAAACCTAACCTAAGTTACAATAACACTACACTATAATTAAATAAATTAACTAAATTAAATACAATGAACTAAATTAAATACAATAACCTAAATTAAATTAAAGTACAAAAAAAAACAATAAATTAAAGGAAATAATAAACAAATTACAGAAATTTAAACTAATTACACCTAATCTAATAGCCCTATCAAAATAAAAAAAGCCCCCCCAAAATAAAAAAGCCCCACAAAATAAAAAAAAACCCTAGCCTAAACTACCAATAGCCCTTAAAAGGGCCTTTTGCGGGGCATTGCACCAAAGTAATCATCCCTTTTACCTGTAAAAAAAAATACAAACACCCCCCCCAACAGTAAAACCCACCACCCACACAACCAACCCCCCCAAAAAAAATACTAACTAAAAAAACCTAAGCTCCCCATTGCCCTGAAAAGGGCTTTTGCAGCCCAAAGCCCTAACCTAAATATAAAACCACTCAATACACCCTTAAATAGACCTAACACTAACCCCCTGAAGATCGACTTACCGGGAGACATCTTCATCCAAGCCGGGCGAAGTGGTCCTCCAGATGGGCAGAAGTCTTCATCCAAGCTGGGCAGAAGTGGTCCTCCAGACAGCAGAAGTCTTCATCCATCTAGCGAGCAATGGGTCCATCTTCAAGATATCTGACGCGGAGCATCCTCTTTGGCCGACGAATGAAGGTTCCTTTAAGTGACGACATCTAAGATGGCATCCCTTAGATTCCGATTGGCTGATAGAATTCAGCCAATCGGAATTAAGGTAGAAAAAATCATATAGGCTGATGATATCAGCCAATAGGATTTTTTCTACCTTAATTCCGATTGGCTGATTGGATGACGTCACTTAAAAGAACCTTCATTCCTCGGGTAGTCGTCGGCCGAAGAGGATGCTCCGTGTCGGATGTCTTGAAGATGGACCCACTCCGCGCCGGATGGATGAAGATAGAAGATGCCGTCTGGAGGACCACTTCTGCGCGGCTTGGATGAAGACTTCTGCCCCTCTGGAGGACCACTTCTGTCCGGCTTGGATGAAGACGTCTCCCAGTAAGTCAATCTTCAGGGGGTTAGTGTTAGGTTTTTTTAAGGGTGTATTGGGTGGGTTTTATTTTTAGGTTAGGGCTTTGGGCTGCAAAAGAGCTAACTGCCTTATATAATAATATATAATTTAGTTAATTGTTTGTAATTTATTTAATTGTATTTAATTGTAGTGTAGTTTTAGGTAACATAGTAGATAAGGTTGAAAAAAGACTGAAGTCCATCGAGTTCAACCTAGACAAATCTAAAATACTTACAAAAAGCTCCAGTTAAGCTTAAATAACCCCATTAAAATGTGACCCATTTAATACTAGCAATCATATCCATTAATTTTATTTATATACAGAAATTTATCCGGACTATATTTAAATGTATCTATGGTATTGGCATTCACTACCTCCTTTGGTAATGAGTTCCACAATTTTATTGCTCTTACAGTGAATAAACGTTTCCGTTGCAGGAGATTAAATCTTCTTTCCTCCAGCCTTAAATTATGACCTCTTGTCAGAAACAATTTTCTTGGAATAAACAGAGCTTCTGCCATCTCTGTATATGGGCCTTGAATATATTTATATAAAGTAATCATGTCACCTCTTAAGCGCCTTTTTTCTAAAGAAAACAGACCCAGTTTGGCTAGCCTCTCCTCATAGGTTAATTTCTCCAATCCCCTTATTAGCTTTGTGGCCCTTCTCTGAACTTTTTCTAGTTCTGCAATATCTTTTTTAGCAATCGGTCCCCAGAACTGCACTCCAAACTCAAGGTGAGATCTTACCAGGGCTTTATATAATGACAGAATTATGCTTTTCTCCCTTGAATCAATGCCTCTTTTAATACATGCTAGTATCTTATTAGCCTTTGAAGCCGCTGCCCTGCATTGTGCACCCATCTTTAGCTTGTTATCTATTACTACTCCCAAATCCCTTTCCTCCTGTGTTTGGCTAAGTCTTGTCCCATTTAAAAAATACGTAGCCTGCTTATTTTTACTTCCAAAATGTAGAACCTTGCATTTCTTTCATGTAATTAGCAAGAGTCCATGAGCTAGTGACGTATGGGATATACATTCCTACCAGGAGGGGCAAAGATTCCCAAACCTCAAAATGCCTATAAATACACCCCTCACCACACCCACAAATCAGTTTAGTTTTACAAACTTTGCCTCCCATGGAGGTGGTGAAGTAAGTTTGTGCTAGATTCTACTCTGATATGCGCTTCGCAGCAGGCTGGAGCCCGGTTTTCCTCTCAGAGTGCAGTGAATGTCAGAGGGATGTGAAGAGAGTATTTCAATGGTCTCCTTCTACGGGATCTATTTCATAGGTTCTCTGTTATCGGTCGTAGAGATTCATCTCTTACCTCCCTTTTCAGATCAACGATATACTCTTATATATACCATTACCTCTACTGATTCTCGTTTCAGTACTGGTTTGGCTTTCTACTACATGTAGATGAGTGTCCTGGGGTAAGTAAGTCTTATTTTCTGTGACACTCTAAGCTATGGTTGGGCACTTTTATATAAAGTTCTAAATATATGTGTTTTTAACATTTATTTGCCTTGATTCAGGATGTTCAATATTCCTTATTTCAGACAGTCAGTTTCATTATTTGGGATAATGCATTTGAATAATAAATTTTTCTTACCTTTAAAAATTTGACTTTTTTCCTGTGGGCTGTTAGGCTCGCGGGGGCTGAAAATGCTTCTTTTTATTGCGTCATTCTTGGCGCGGACTTTTTTGGCGCAAAAAAATGTTCTTAGTCATTTCCGGCGTCATTCTTGTCACCGGAAGTTGTTTGTATTTGCGTCATTTTTTTGACGTTTTTGCACCAAATGTGGCGTCATTTTTGGCGCCAAAGCATTTAGGCGCCAAATAATGTGGGCATCTTTTTTGGCGCTAAAAAATATGGGCGTCATTATTGTCTCCACATTATTTAAGTCTCATTGTTTATTTGCTTCTGGTTGCTAGAAGCTTGTTCATTGGCATTTTTTCCCATTCCTGAAACTGTCATTTAAGGAATTTGATAAATTTTGCTTTATATGTTGTTTTTTCTATTACATATTGCAAGATGTCTCAGATTGACCCTGGATCAGAAGCTACTTCTGGAAATTCGCTGCCTGATGCTGGATCTACCAAAGTTAAGTGCATTTGTTGTAAACTTGTGGTAACTGTCCCTCCGGCTGTTGTTTGTGATGAATGTCATGATAAACTTGCTAATGCAGATAATATTTCCTTTAGTAATGTTCCATTACCTGTTGCTGTTCCATCAACATCTAATACTCAGGGTGTTCCTGTTAACATAAGAGATTTTGTTTCTAAATCTATTAGGAAGGCTATGTCTGTTATTCCTCCTTCCAGTAAACGTAAAAAGACTTTTAAAACTTCTCATTTATCAGATGAATTTTTAAATGAACATTATCATTCTGATTCTGCTTCTGATGATGATTTCTCTGGTTCAGAGGATTCTGTTTCAGAAATTGACACTGATAAATCTTCATATTTATTTAAAATGGAATTTATTCGTTCTTTATTTAAAGAAGTCTTAATTGCATTAGAAATAGAGGAATCTGGTCCTCTTGATACTAAATCTAAACGTTTAAATACGGTTTTTAAACCTCCTGTAGTTATTCCGGAAGTTTTTCCCGTCCCTGATGCTATTTCTGAAGTAATTTCCAGGGAATGGAATAATCTGGGTAATTCTTTTACTCCTTCTAAAAGGTTTAAGAAATTGTATCCTGTGCCATCTGACAGATTAGAGTTTTGGGACAAAATCCCTAAAGTTGATGGGGCTATCTCTACTCTTGCTAAACGTACTACTATTCCTACGGCAGATAGTACTTCTTTTAAGGATCCTTTAGATAGGAAAATTGAATCCTTTCTAAGAAAAGATTATTTATGTTCAGGTAATCTTCTTAGGCCTGCTATATCTTTGGCGGATGTTGCTGCAGCTTCAACTTTCTGGTTGGAGGCTTTAACACAACAAGTAACAGATCATAATTCTCATAGCATTGTTAATCTTCTTCAACATGCTAATAACTTTATTTGTGATGCCATCTTTGATATCATTAGGGTTGATGTCAGGTATATGTCTTTAGCTATTTTAGCTAGAAGAGCTTTATGGCTTAAAACTTGGAATGATGATATGTCTTCTAAGTCAACTTTGCTATCCCTTTCTTTCCAAGGTAATAAATTGTTTGGTTCACAGTTGGATTCTATTATTTCAACTGTTACTGGGGGGAAAGGAACTTTTCTACCACAGGATAAAAAATCTAAAGGTAAATATAGGGCTGCTAATCGTTTTTGTTCCTTTCGTCAGAATAAGGAACAAAAGCCTGATCCTTCCTCTACAGGAACAGTTTCTGTTTGGAAACCATCTCCAGTCTGGAATAAATCCAAGCCTTTTAGAAAGCCAAAGCCTGCTCCCAAGTCCACATGAAGGTGCGGCCCTCATTCCAGCCCAGCTGGTAGGGGGCAGATTACGATTTTTCAAAGAAATTTGGATCAATTCGATTCACAGTCTTTGGATTCAGAACATTGTTTCACAAGGTTACAGAATAGGTTTCAAGATAAGGCCTCCTGCAAGAAGATTTTTTCTTTCTCGCGTTCCAATAAATCCAGTGAAGGCTCAAGCATTTCTGAAATGTGTTTCAGATCTAGAGTTGGCTGGAGTAATTGTGCCAGTTCCAGTTCTGGAACAGGGTCTGGGGTTTTACTCAAATCTATTCATTGTACCAAAGAAGGAGAATTCCTTCAGACCAGTTCTGGATTTAAAAATATTGAATCGTTATGTAAGAATACCAACATTCAAAATGGTATCTATAAGGACTATTCTGCCTTTTGTTCAGCAAGAGCATTATATGTCCACAATAGATTTACAAGATGCATATCTGCACATTCCGATTCATCCAGATCATTTTCAGTTTCTGAGATTCTCTTTTCTAGACTAGCATTACCAGTTTGTGGCTCTGCCGTTTGGCCTAGCAACAGCTCCAAGGATTTTTACAAAGGTTCTCGGTGCCCTTCTATCTGTAATCAGAGAAAAGGGTATTGTGGTATTTCCTTATTTGGACGATATCTTGGTACTTGCTCAGTCTTCACATTTAGCAGAATCTCATACGAATCGACTTGTATCGTTTCTTCAAGAACATGGTTGGAGGATCAATTTACCAAAGAGTTCATTGATTCCTCAGACAAGGGTAACCTTTTTAGGTTTCCAGATAGATTCAGTGTCCATGACTCTGTCTTTGGCGGACAAGAGACGTCTGAAATTGGTTTCAGCTTGTCGAAACCTTCAGTCTCAATCATTCCCTTCGGTAGCCTTATGCATGGAAATTCTAGATCTTATGACTGCTGCATCGGACGCGATCCCCTTTGCTCGTTTTCACATGCGACCTCTTCAGCTCTGTATGCTGAACCAGTGGTACAGGGATTATACAAAGATATCACAATTAATATCTTTAAAACCGGTTGTACGACACTCTCTGACGTGGTGGACAGATCACCATCGTTTAATTCAAGGGGCTTCTTTTGTTCTTCCAACCTGGACTGTGATCTCAACAGATGCGAGTCTGACAGGTTGGGGAGCTGTATGGGGGTCTCTGACAGCGCAGGGGGTTTGGGAATCTCAGGAAGCGAGATTACCAATCAACATTTTGGAACTTCGTGCGATTTTCAGAGCTCTTCAGTCGTGGCCTCTTCTGAAGAGAGAATCGTTCATTTGTTTTCAGACGGACAATGTCACAACCGTGGCATATGTCAATCATCAAGGAGGGACTCACAGTCCTCTGGCTATGAAAGAAGTATCTCGAATTCTGGTTTGGGCGGAATCCAGCTCCTGTCTAATTTCTGCGGTTCACATCCCAGGTATAGACAATTGGGAAGTGGATTATCTCAGTCGCCAGACTTTACATCCGGGCGAATGGTCACTTCACCCAGAGGTATTTCTTCAGATTGTTCAAATCTGGGGACTTCCAGAAATTGATCTGATGGCTTCTCATCTAAACAAGAAGCTCCCCAGGTATCTGTCCAGATCCAGGGATCCTCAGGCGGAAGCAGTGGATGCATTGTCACTTCCTTGGAAGTATCATCCTGCTTATATCTCTCCGCCTCTAGTTCTTCTTCCAAGAGTGATTTCCAAGATTCTAAAGGAGCGTTCGTTTGTTCTGCTGGTGGCTCCAGCATGGCCTCACAGGTTTTGGTATGCGGATCTTGTTCGAATGGCTACTTGCCAACCGTGGACTCTTCCGTTAAGACCAGACCTTCTATCGCAAGGTCCTTTTTTCCATCAGGATCTCAAATCATTAAATTTGAAGGTATGGAGATTGAACGCTTGATTCTCAGTCATAGAGGTTTCTCTGACTCTGTAATTAATACTATGTTACAGGCTCGTAAATCTGTGTCTAGGAAGATATATTATCGAGTCTGGAAGACTTACATTTCTTGGTGTTCTTCTCATCATTTTTCTTGGCATTCTTTTAGAATTCCTAGAATTTTACAGTTTCTTCAGGATGATTTGGATAAAGGTTTGTCTGCAAGTTCCTTGAAAGGACAAATTTCTGCTCTTTCTGTGCTGTTTCATAGAAAGATTGCTAATCTTTATGATATTCATTGTTTTGTACAGGCTTTGGTTTGTATAAAACCTGTCATTAAGTCAATTTCTCCTCCTTGGAGTTTGAATTTGGTTTTGGGGGCTCTTCAAGCTCCTCCCTTTGAACCTATGCATTCGCTGGATATTAAATTACTTTCTTGGAAAGTTTTGTTTCTTTTGGCCATCTCTTCTGCTAGAAGAGTTTCTGAATTATCTGCTCTTTCTTATGAGTCTCCTTTTCTGATTTTTCATCAGGATAAGGCGGTGTTACGAACTTCATTTAAATTTTTACCTAAGGTTGTGAATTCTAACAACATTAGTAGAGAAATTGTGGTTCCTTCATTGTGTCCTAATCCTAAGAATTCTAAGGAAAGATTGTTGCATTCTTTGGATGTAGTTAGAGCTTTGAAATATGTTGAAGCTACTAAAGTTTTCCGAAAGACTTCTAGTCTATTTGTTATCTTTTCCGGTTCCAGGAAAGGCCAGAAGGCTTCTGCCATTTCTTTGGCATCTTGGTTAAAGTCTTTGATTCATCATGCTTATGTTGAGTCGGGCAAAACTCTGCCTCAAAGGATTACAGCTCATTCTACTAGGTCAGTTTCTACTTCCTGGGCGTTTAGGAATGAAGCTTCGGTTGATCAGATTTGCAAAGCAGCAACTTGGTCTTCTTTGCATACTTTTACTAAATTCTACCATTTTGATGCGTTTTCTTCTTCTGAAGCAGTTTTTGGTAGAAAAGTACTTCAGGCAGCTGTTTTAGTTTGATTCTTCTGCTTATATTTTCAGTTTTTTTCATTATAAGATTGAGACTTTATTTTGGGGTGTGGATGGTTTTTCATCGGAATTGGCTGTCTTTATTTTATCCCTCCCTCTCTAGTGACTCTTGCGTGGAAGTTCCACATCTTGGGTATTCATTATCCCATACGTCACTAGCTCATGGACTCTTGCTAATTACATGAAAGAAAACATAATTTATGTAAGAACTTACCTGATAAATTCATTTCTTTCATATTAGCAAGAGTCCATGAGGCCCACCCTTTTTATGGTGGTTATGATTTTTTTGTATAAAGCACAATTATTCCAATTCCTTATTTTTTTATGCTTTCGCACTTTTTTTCTTATCACCCCACTTCTTGGCTATTCGTTAAACTGATTTGTGGGTGTGGTGAGGGGTGTATTTATAGGCATTTTGAGGTTTGGGAAACTTTGCCCCTCCTGGTAGGAATGTATATCCCATACGTCACTAGCTCATGGACTCTTGCTAATATGAAAGAAATGAATTTATCAGGTAAGTTCTTACATAAATTATGTTTTTTCCGTGTTAAATCTCATTTTCCATTCACTTGCCCATAGTTCTAATTTTAGCAAATCCCTTTGTAAAGAGAGTTCGTCCTGCTCTGACCTAATGACCTTACTTAACTTAGTATCATCTGCAAAAATAGAGATGTCGCTATTTAATCCTTGCTCCAAGTCATTTATAAATATATTAAAAAGAACAGGGCCCAGTACTGATCCCTGGGGGACGCCACTGATTACCTTTGTCCAATCTGAGTATGATCCATTTACTACTACATGTTGCTCCCTATCTTTTATCCAGTTATTTATCCATCAGCTAACATTTTCAGCTATTCCCAGTCCCTTAATTTTGTGCATTAATCTCTCATGTGGCACTGTATCAAATGCCTTTGCAAAATCTAAGTATATCACATCAACTGATTCCCCTTTATCTATATTTTTATTTACTTCCTCATAGAATCTAATTAGATTAGTTTGACATGATCTATTTCTCCTAAAGCCATGCTGATTAGAACTCATAATATAGTTTACACGAATATGCTCATCAATATAATCCCTTATAATCCCTTCAAATATCTTCCCCACTATTGATGTCAGACTAACTGGTCTATAGCTTCCTGGATCATCCCTGCTTCCCTTTTTGAAGAGTGGCACCACATCAGCTTTACGCCAATCCTGGGGTACCATGCCTGAGGATAATGAGTCTTGAAAAATTAAGAGTAAAGGTTTGTCTATAACAGTGCTAAGTTCCCTTAACACCCTTGGGTGTATTCCATCTGGGCCTGGAGTTTTATTTACCTTAATATTTTCCAGTTTTTTCCTGATATCCTCTAAACAAAACCCAGTTAGTGGTATGGACTGGCATGTTCTATTCTGTTCCAAAGTATCATTCAATGGTTCCTCTCTTGTGTATACTCAAGAAAAAAACTGATTTAGTACCTCAGCCTTCTCCCTGTCATTATTTATCATGCTACCCTCCACGCATTTTAATGTACCTATATTATCCTTCTTAGATTTTTTGCTATTTGTGTACTTAAAGAACCTTTTAGGGTTAGACTTAGAATCCTTGGCAATTAATTTTTCATTTTCAATTTTGGCTAATTTGATTGCTTTTTTGCATGTTTTGTTACATTCCTTATAAATATTGTATGTTGAGTCTGTACTATTTTCTTTTAATAATTTAAATGCCCTACGTTTTTTCCTAATTTCTCTTAACACATTTTTATTTAGCCATAACGGCTTTGTTTTTTTATTTTTATAACCATATGGTATGTGTTGATATGTATATTTATTTAACAAATTTTTAAATATTATCCATTTATCCTCTGTATTTTTATTAGAAAATACATTGTCCCAATTTATATTATTTAATGATTTCCTTAAATTGTTGAATTTTGCTTTCTTGAAATTAAAAATCTTAGTTAAACCTTTAAAACACTGCATATGAAAAGAGATTTAAAATGTGACCATGTTATGATCACTGTTACCCAAATGTTCTTTAACTTCTATGTTTGATATTATATCTGTATTGTTTGATAGCACTAAATACAATATAGCTTTACTCCTAGTTGGCTCCTCTATTAATTGTGACAAGAAGTTATCCCTGAGAACATTTAAAAATCTATCCCCCTTAGCTGAATTACTAGTTTCATTGGCCCAGTTTATATCAGGGTAGTTAAAATCTCCCATAATTACAGCCCTGTTATTAGCAGCCTTACCTATTTGGATAAGTAATTGAGTTTCCTCCGGGTCACTAATGTTGGGAGGCTTGTAGCATGTTCCTAGTAATATTTTTTTTAGTATTTTCCCCCCACTCTTTATTTCAACCCACAGGGTCTCTACATTGTCACTTGTATCATAAATATCTTCCCTTATTGTAGTTTTAAGGTTAGGTTTAATATACATGCAGATTCCTCCACCCCTTTTATTATTCCTGTACCTCCTAAATAAAGTATTCCTCTCTAAGTTAACTGCCCAGTCATGTGAATCATCCCATCAAGTTTCAGTTATACTGATAACATCATAGTCCTGTCATGCTTCTTGCATTTGTTGTCATACATTTAATTTTCATGTGCTTTCTGCTGCTGTTATTGTAACTTAGGTTAGTTTTATTTTACAGGTACTTTTGTATTTATTTTAGCTAGGTAGTTATTAAATAGTTAATAACTATTTAATAACTATTCTATCTAGTTAAAATAAATACAAACTTGCCTGTAAAAAAAAAAAAAAAAAACCTAAGCTAGATACAATGTAACTATTAGTTATATTGTAGCTATCTTAGGGTTTATTTTATAGGTAAGTATTTAGTTTTAAATAGGAATAATGTAGTTAATGATAGTAATTTCATTTATATTTATTTAAATTAGATTTAAGTTAGGGGGTGTTAGGGTTAGACATAGGTTTAGGGGTTAATAAATTTAATATAGTGGCGGCGAAGTTGGGGACAGCAGATTAGGGGTTAATAATATAATGTAGGTGGCGGCGGTGTAGGGGGCGGCAGATTAGGGGTTAATAAGTATAATGTAGGTGGCGGTGGGCTCCGGGAGCAGCGGTTTAGGGGTTAATAACTTTATTTAGTTGCAGCAGGGTCCAGGAGTGGCGGTATAGGGGTAAAACAGTTTAGTATTGTGTGGGTGTTTAGTGACAGTATTCCAATAAAGCTGTGAAAAAGCCGAAGAGCAGTGAGATCGATGACTGTTAGTTAACAGTCCGCTGCTCATCGCCCTGTACTTGGTGCGCTGCTTTTTGACAGCTTTTTTGGTAACTTTGGAGAAAGTATTCAGGTCCGCGGCAGCGATCTTAGGCGAGCGTATTGGTGCCGGCGAATGCAAGTAAGTTGACGGGTTGATAAATAAGGGGCCATTATGTGAATCTGTGTATGGTAGTAATTTTGTATACAATTTGGTCCAAAACTCTTCATCTAAATAATTGGGGCCGTAGAGGTTGCATATAGTATATTTTGTTTTAGCAATCTCTATTTCTATAATTAAAAATATTTTTTTGACGTTTATCTCCTGTTGTATTATGTTATATTCCAATTTTTTATTAAAAAGACAGGCCACACCATTTGTTCTACCTTTACAAGGGGTTACTACAACCTCCCTGACCCATTTAACTGTCATTGTATCTATTTCTTGTCTATTTAAGTGTGTTTCCTGCAAAACTGCGATATTGGGCTGAAAACGCTGAAGGTAAATTAATTATCCTCTTTCTCTTAATGGCGGATGTGATGCCGCCCACATTCCAGGAAACAATGTTTAACATGTTTTTATACATCTGTTTTTTCTAATAATGTGTGACCTAAATAGTATCAGCTGATAATATGGGGATGGAAAGCTTCAATTTAAAGAGGTTATTAATGGATGCAATTGGGTTGTATTGTGCCTATATAACAACAATCTGGCACTTTTTTTTAATACAAACTAATGAAATCTAATTCTTAAAAAAATATTGGGGAAAAGAGTATCCCAGTAATATCCTTTGAGAAAAAGTGTAAGTGTGCATTTTACGGACTCGTCCTAAAATAGGGCTGGTCTCCAAATTTTCCAGGACTGCTTTTTATTCCCAGTCACAAGACCCCACCCTTTGTTTTTTTGTGGTTAACTTTTCCTTCCTAAGATAGGGAGAGTCCACGGCTTCATTTCTTACTGTTGGGGAAATACAACACCTGGCCACCAGGAGGAGGCAAAGACACCCCAGTCAAAGGCCTAAATATCCCTCCCACTTCCTCATTACTGCAGTCATTCTTTGCCTTTAATCACGATAGTAGGTGGCAGAGAAGTGGCAGAAGATTCGGAGAGCCCTGAAAAAAGGATATCTGCCCTTTGAGATAGGACTGGAGTTTCAAGTAGTCATGTCAACCTCTCAGTGAGAGTATTGATGAAAGTTAGAGTCTGGAGATGCAGGGAAAGTTTTTCTGCGAAACCATCCTCACTACTGCTAACTTCTCTTAAGCAATCAGTGTTGACAAGTTTCACTGCCTGCTTTCTCTCACTCAAGTCCATGTCAGGAACGCTGCTATAAGACTGTGTTTTTGGCTGGAAAAAACAGGTTTCACTTTCGTTTTTGAAAGTGTTGCACAGCTTCTATTAACTTGCTATACTTTTCATAGCATATAGTACATGTCCATGAGCTAGTGACGTATGGGATATAGATTCCTACCAGGAGGGGCAAAGTTTCCCAAACCTCAAAATGCCTACAAATACACCCCTCACCAAACCCACAAATCAGTTTTTACAAACTTTGTCTCCTATGGAGGTGGTGAAGTAAGTTTGTGCTAGATTCTACGTTGATATGCACTCCGCAGCAGGTTGGAGCCCGGTTTTCCTCTTAGCGTGCAGTGAATGTCAGAGGGATGTGAAGAGAGTATTGCCTGTTTGAATTCAATGATCTCCTTCTACGGGGTCTATTTCATAGGTTCTCTGTTATCGGTCGTAGAGATTCATCTCTTACCTCCCTTTTCAGATCGACGATATACTCTTATATATATATACCATTACCTCTGCTGATCTTCGTTTCAGTATTGGTTTGGCTTTCTACAACATGTAGATGAGTGTCCTGGGGTAAGTAAGTCTTATTTTCTGTGACACTCTAAGCTATGGTTGGGCACTTTTTTATAAAGTTCTAAATATATGTATTCAAACATTTATTTGCCTTGACTCAGGATGTTCAACATTCCTTATTTCAGACAGTCAGTTTCATATTTGGGATAATGCATTTGAATCAATCATTTTTTTCTTACCTTAAAATTTGACTTTTTTCCCTATGGGCTGTTAGGCTCGCGGGGGCTGAAAATGCTTCATTTCTTTCATGTAATTAGCAAGAGTCCATGAGCTAGTGACGTATGGGATAAACATTCCTACCAGGAGGGGCAAAGTTTCCCAAACCTTAAAATGCCTATAAATACACCCCTCACCACACCCACAATTCAGTTTTACAAACTTTGCCTCCGATGGAGGTGGTGAAGTAAGTTTGTGCTAGATTCTACGTTGATATGCGCTCCGCAGCAAGTTGGAGCCCGGTTTTCCTCTCAGCGTGCAGTGAATGTCAGAGGGATGTGAGGAGAGTATTGCCTATTTGAATGCAGTGATCTCCTTCTACGGGGTCTATTTCATAGGTTCTCTGTTATCGGTCGTAGAGATTCATCTCTTACCTCCCTTTTCAGATCGACGATATACTCTTATATATACCATTACCTCTGCTGATTCTCGTTTCAGTACTGGTTTGGCTTTCTACAAACATGTAGATGAGTGTCCTGGGGTAAGTAAATCTTATTTTCTGTGACACTCTAAGCTATGGTTGGGCACTTTATTTATAAAGTTCTAAATATATGTATTCAAACATTTATTTGCCTTGACTCAGAATGTTCAACATTCCTTATTTTTCAGACAGTCAGTTTCATATTTGGGATAAATGCATTTGTTTCAATCATTTTTTCTTACCTTAAAAAATTTGACTTTTTCCCTGTGGGCTGTTAGGCTCGCGGGGGCAGAAAATGCTTCATTTTATTGCGTCATTCTTGGCGCGGACTTTTTTGGCGCAAAAAAAAATTTCTGTTTCCGGCGTCATACGTGTCGCCGGAAGTTGCGTCATTTTTTGACGTTTTTTGCGTCAAAAATGTCGGCGTTCCGGATGTGGCGTCATTTTTGGCGCCAAAAGCATTTAGGCGCCAAATAATGTGGGCGTCTTTTTTGGCGCTAAAAAATATGGGCGTCATTTTTGTCTCCACATTATTTAAGTCTCATTATTTATTGCTTCTGGTTGCTAGAAGCTTGTTCACTGGCATTTTTTTCCCATTCCTGAAACTGTCATTTAAGGAATTTGATCAATTTTGCTTTATATGTTGTTTTTTTCTTTTACATATTGCAAGATGTTCCACGTTGCAACTGAGTCAGAAGATACTTCAGGAAAATCACTGCACAGTGCTGGAGCTACCAAGCTAAGTGTATCTGCTATAAACTTTTGGTATCTGTTTCTCCAGCTGTTGTTTGTATTGCATGTCATGTCAAACTTATTAATGCAGATAAAATTTCCTTTAGTACTGTTACATTACCTGTTGCTGTTCCGTCAACATCTAATTTTCAGAGTGTTCCTGATAACATAAGAGATTTTATTTTTTAAATCCATTAAGAAGGCTATGTCTGTTATTTCTCCTTCTAGTATACATAAAAGTCTTTTAAAACTTCTCTTTTTTCAGATGAATTTTTAAATGAACATCATCATTCTGATACTGATAATGGTTCTTCTGGTTCAGAGGTTTCTGTCTCAGAGGTTGATGCTGATAAATCTTTGTATTTGTTCAAGATGGAATTTATTCGTTCTTTACTTAAAGAAGTGTTATTTGCATTAGAAATAGAGGATTCTGGTCCTCTTGATACTAAATGTAAACGTTTAAATAAGGTTTTTAAATCTCCTGTAGTTATTCCAGAAGTGTTTTATCTCCCTGATGCTATTTCTGAAGTAATTTCCAGGGAATGGAATAATTTGGGTAATTTATTTACTCCTGCTAGACGTTTAAGCAAATTATATCCTGTGCCATCTGACAGATTAGAGTTTTTTGGGACAAAAATCCCTAAGGTTATGGGGCTGTCTCTACTCCTGCTAATGTACTACTATTCCTACGGCAGATAGTACTTCATTTAAGGATCCTTTAGATAGGAAAATTGAATCCTTTCTAAGAAAAGCTTACTTATGTTCAGGTAATCTTCTTAGACCTGCTATATTTTTAGCGGATGTTGCTGCAGCTTCAACTTTTTGGTTAGAAGCTTTAGCGCAACAAGTAACAGATCATAATTTTATAGCATTATTATTATTCTATAACATGCTAATAATTTTATTGGTGATATCATCTTTTGATATCATTAGAGTTGATGTCAGGTATATGTCTCTAGCTATTTTAGCTAGAAAAGCTTTATGGATTAAACTTGGAATGCTGATATGTCTTCTAAGTCAACTTTGCTTTCCCTTTCTTTCCGGGGTAAATAATCATTTTCGTTCCTTTTCTCACAACAAGGAACAAAAGCCTGATCCTTCATCCTCAGGAGCGGTATCAGTTTGGAAACTATTTCCAGTTTGGAATATATCCAAGCCTTATAGAAACCTATAGCCAGCTCCTAAGTACCTATGAAGGTGCGGCCCTTATTCCAGCTCAGCTGGTATGGGGCAGATTACGTTTTCTTCAAAGAAATTTGGATCAATTCCGTTCTTAATCTCTGGTTTCAGGAACATTGTTTCAGAAAGGTACAGAATTGGCTTCAAGTTAAGGCCTCCTGCTAAGAAATTCTTTTCTTTCCCGTGTCCCAGTTAACACAGCAAAGGCTCAGCATTTCTGAAATGTGTTTCAGATCTAGAGTTGGCTGGAGTATTTATGCCAGTTCCAGTTCTGGAACAGGGGCTGGGGTTTTATTTTATCTCTTCATTGTACCAAAGAAGGTCAATTCCTTCAGACCAGTTCCGGATCTATCATTATTGAATCGTTATGTTAGGATACCAACATTCAAGATGGTTACTGTAGGACTATCCTGCCTTTTGTTTAGCAAGGGCATTATATGTCTACAATAGATTTACAGGATGTGTATCTGCATATTCCGATTCATCCAGATCACTTTTAGTGTCTGAGATTCTCTTTTTAGACAAGCATTACCAGTTTTGTGGCTCTACCGTTTGGCCTAGCCTCAGTTCCAAGAATTTTTTTCAAAGGTTCTCGGTGCCCTTCTTTCTGTAATCAGAGAACAGGGTTTTGGTATTTCCTTATTTGGACGATATCTTGGTACTTGCTCAGTCTTCTCATTTTCGAAGAATCTCATACGAATCGACTTGTGTTGTTTCTTCAAGTTCATGGTTGGAGGATCAATTTACCAATCAGTTCATTGATTCCTCAGACAAGGGTAACCTTTTTAGGTTTCTAGATAGATTCAGTGTCTATGACTCTGTCCTTGTCAGACAAGAGAAGTTTAACATTGATATCAGCTTGTCAAAACCTTCAGTCACAATCTTTCCCTTTGGTAGCCTTATGCATGGAAATGTGGGGTCTTAGGACTGCCGCATCAGATGCGATCTCCTTTGCTCGTTTTCACATGCGACCTCTTCAGCTCTGTATGCTGAACCAATGGTGCAGGGATTACTCAAAGATATCTCAATTAATATCTTTAAACCGATTTTACGACACTCTCTGACATGGTGGACAGATCACCATCGTTTAGTTCAGGGGGCTTCTTTGTTCTTCCGACCTGGACTATAATCTCAACAGATGCAAGTCTTACAGGTTGGGGAGCTGTGTGGGGGTATCTGACGGCACAAGGGGTTTGGGAATCTCAGGAGGTGAGATTTCCGATCAATATTTTGGAACTCCGTGCAATTTTCAGAGCTCTTCAGTCTTGGCCTCTTCTGAAGAGAGAGTTGTTCATTTGTTTTCAGATAGACAATGTCACAACTGTGGCATACATCAATCATCAAGGAGGGACTCACAGTCCTCTGGCTATGAAAGAAGTATCTCGAATTTTGGTTTGGGCGGAATCCAGCTCCTGTCTAATCTCTGCGGTTCATATCCCAGGTATGGACAATTGGAAAGCGGATTATCTCAGTCGCCAAACGTTGCATCCGGGCGAATGGTCTCTTCACCCAGAGGTATTTCTTCAGATTGTTCAAATGTGGGAATTTCCAGAAATAGATCTGATGGTTTCTCATCTAAACAAGAAACTTCCCAGGTATCTGTCCAGATCCCGGGATCCTCAGGCGGAGGCAGTGGATGCATTATCACTTCCTTGGAAGTATCATCCTGCCTATATCTTTCCGCCTCTAGTTCTTCTTCCAAGAGTAATCTCCAAGATTCTGAAGGAATGCTCGTTTGTTCTGCTGGTAGCTCCGGCATGGCCTCACAGGTTTTGGTATGCGGATCTTGTCCGGATGGCCTCTTGCCAACCGTGGACTCTTCCGTTAAGACCAGACCTTCTGTCTCAAGGTCCTTTTTTCCATCAGGATCTGAAATCCTTAAATTTAAAGGTATGGAGATTGAACGCTTGATTCTTGGTCAAAGAGGTTTCTCTGACTCTGTGATTAATACTATCTTTCAGGCTCGTAAATCTGTATCCAGAGAGATATATTATAGAGTCTGGAAGACTTATATTTCTTGGTGTCTTTCTCATCATTTTTCTTGGCATTCTTTTAGAATACCGAGAATATTACAGTTTCTTCAGGATGGTTTAGATAAGGGTTTGTCCGCAAGTTCCTTGAAAGGTCAAATCTCTGCTCTTTCTGTTCTTTTTCACAGAAAGATTGCTATTCTTCCTGATATTCATTGTTTTGTACAAGCTTTGGTTCGTATAAAGCCTGTCATTAAGTCAATTTCTCCTCCTTGGAGTTTGAATTTGGTTCTGGGGGCTCTTCAAGCTCCTCCATTTGAACCTATGTATTCATTGGATATTAAATTACTTTCTTGGAAAGTTTTGTTCCTTTTGACCATCTCTTCTGCCAGAAGAGTTTCTGAATTATCTGCTCTTTCTTGTGAGTCTCCTTTTCTGATTTTTCATCAGGATAAGGCGGTGTTGCGAACTCCTTTTGAATTTTTACCTAAGTTGTGAATTCCAACAACATTAGTAGAGACATTGTGGTTCCTTCATTATGTCCTAATCCTAAGAATTCTAAGGAGAAATCGTTGCATTCTTTGGATGTTATTAGAGCTTTGAAATATTATGTTGAAGCTACTAAGTCTTTCCGAAAGACTTCTAGTTTATTTGTTATCTTTTCCGGTTTTAGAAAGGCCAGAAAACTTCTGCCATTTCTTTGGCATCTTGGTTGAAATCTTTAATTCATCTTGCCTATGTTGAGTCGGGTAAAACTCCGCCTCAGAGAATTACAGCTCATTCTACTAGGTCAGTTTCTACTTCCTGGGCGTTTAGGAATGAAGCTTCGGTTGATCAGATTTGCAAAGCAGCAACTTGGTCCTCTTTGCATATTTTTACTAAATTCTACCATTTTGATGTATTTTCTTCTTCTGAAGCAGTTTTTGGTAGAAAAGTACTTCAGGCAGCGGTTTCAGTTTGAATCTTCTGCTTATGTTTTTCGTTAAACTTTATTTTGGGTGTGGATTATTTTCAGCAGGAATTGGCTGTCTTTATTTTATCCCTCCCTCTCTAGTGACTCTTGTGTGGAAAGATCCACATCTTGGGTAATCATTATCCCATACGTCACTAGCTCATGGACTCTTGCTAATTACATGAAAGAAAACATAATTTATGTAAGAACTTACCTGATAAATTCATTTCTTTCATATTAGCAAGAGTCCATGAGGCCCGCCCTTTTTGTGGTGGTTATGATTTTTTTGTATAAAGCACAATTATTCCAATTCCTTATTTTTTATGCTTTCGCACTTTTTTCTTATCACCCCACTTCTTGGCTATTCGTTAAACTGAATTGTGGGTGTGGTGAGGGGTGTATTTATAGGCATTTTAAGGTTTGGGAAACTTTGCCCCTCCTGGTAGGAATGTATATCCCATACGTCACTAGCTCATGGACTCTTGCTAATATGAAAGAAATGAATTTATCAGGTAAGTTCTTACATAAATTATGTTTTTTTTGCGTCATTCTTGGCGCGGACTTTTTTGGCGCAAATTTTTTTTTCTGTTTCCGGCGTCATACGTGTCGCCGGAAGTTGCGTCATTTTTTACGTTCTTTTGCGCCAAAAGTGTCGGTGTTCCGGATGTGGCGTCTTTTTTGGCACCAAAAGCATTTAGGCGCCAAATAATGTGGGCGTCTTATTGGGCGCTAAAAAAATATGGGCGTCTCTTTTGTCTCCACATTATTTAAGTCTCATTATTTATTGCTTCTGGTTGCTAGAAGCTTGTTCACTGGCATTTTTTCCCATTCCTGAAACTGTCATTTAAGGAATTTGATCAATTTTGCTTTATATGTTGTTTTTTCTTTTACATATTGCAAGATGTCCCACGTTGCAACTGAGTCAGAAGATACTTCTGGAAAATCGCTGCCTGGTGCTGGAGCTACCAAAGCTAAGTGTATCTGCTGTAAACTTTAGGTAGCTTTTCCTCCAGCTGTTGTTTGTATTGCATGTCATGACAAACTTATTAATGCAGATAATATTTCCTTTAGTAAAGTTCCATTACCTGTTGCTGTTCCGTCAACATCTAATACTCAGAGTGTTCCTGATAACATAAGAGATTTTGTTTCTAAATCCATTAAGAAGGCTATGTCTGTTATTCCTCCTTCTAGTATGCATAAAAAGTCTTTTAAAACTTCTCATTGTTCAGATGAATTTTTAAATGAACATCATCATTCTGATTCTGATAATGGTTCTTCTGGTTCAGAGGATTCTGTCTCAGAGGTTGATGCTGATAAATCTTCATATTTATTCAAAATGGAATTTATTCGTTCTTTACTTAAAGAAGTCCTAATTGCTTTAGAAATTGAGGATTCTGGTCCTCTTGATACTAAATCTAAACGTTTAGATAAGGTTTTTAAATCTCCTGTAGTTATTCCAGAAGTTTTTCCATTTCCTGGTGCTATTTCTGAAGTAATTTCCAGAGAGTGGAATAATTTGGGTAATTCATTTACTCCTTCTAAACGTTTTAAGCAATTATATCCTGTGCCATCTGACAGATTAGAGTTTTGGGACAAAATCCCTAAGGTTGATGGGGCTGTCTCTACTCTTGCTAAGCGTACTACTATTCCTACGGCACATGGTACTTCCTTTAAGGATCCTTTAGATAGGAACATTGAATCCTTTCTAAGAAAAGCTTATTTGTGTTCAGGTAATCTTCTTAGACCTGCTATATCATTGGCTGATGTTGCTGCAGCTTCAACTTTTTGGTTGGAAGCTTTAGCGCAACAAGTAACAGATCATAATTCTCATAGCATTATTATTATTCTTCAACATGCTAATAATTTTATTTGTGATGCCATCTTTGATATCATTAGAGTTGATGTCAGGTATATGTCTCTAGCTATTTTAGCTAGAAGAGCTTTATGGCTTAAAACTTGGAATGCTGATATGTCTTCTAAGTCTACTCTACTTTCCCTTTCTTTCCAGGGTAATAAATTATTTGGTTCTCAGTTGGACTCTATTATCTCAACTGTTACTGGAGGGAAAGGAACTTTTTTACCACAGGATAAAAAATCTAAAGGTAAATTCAGGTCTAATAATCGTTTTCGTTCCTTTCGTCACAACAAGGAACAAAAGCCTGATCCTTCATCCTCAGGAGCGGTTTCAGTTTGGAAACCATCTCCAGTCTGGAATAAATCCAAGCCTTTTAGAAAATCAAAGCCAGCTCCTAAGTCCACATGAAGGTGCGGCCCTCATTCCAGCTCATCTGGTAGGGGGCAGATTACGTTTCTTCAAAGAAATTTGGAACAATTCCATTCACAATCTTTGGATTCAGAACATTATTTCAGAAGGGTACAGAATTGGTTTCAAGATAAGACCTCCTGCAAAGAGATTTTTTCTTTCCCGTGTCCCAGTAAATCCAGCGAAGGCTCAAGCATTTCTGAAATGTGTTTCAGATCTAGAGTTAGCTGGAGTAATTATGCCAGTTCCAGTTCTGGAACAGGGGATGGGGTTTTATTCAAATCTCTTCATTGTACCAAAGAAGGAGAATTCCTTCAGACCAGTTCTGGATCTAAAAATATTGAATCGTTATGTAAGGATACCAACATTCAAAATGGTAACTGTAAGGACTATCCTGCCTTTTGTTCAGCAAGGGCATTATATGTCTACAATAGATTTACAGGATGCATATCTGCATATTCCGATTCATCCAGATCACTATCAGTTTCTGAGATTCTCTTTCCTAGACAAGCATTACCAGTTTGTGGCTCTGCCGTTTGGCCTAGCAACAGCTCCAATAATTTTTACAAAGGTTCTCGGTGCCCTTCTGTCTGTAATCAGAGAACAGGGTATTGTGGTATTTCCTTATTTGGACGATATCTTGGTACTTGCTCAGTCTTTACATTTAGCAGAATCTCATACGAATCGACTTGTGTTGTTTCTTCAAGATCATGGTTGGAGGATCAATTTACCAAAAAGTTCATTGATTCCTCAGACAAGGGTAACCTTTTTGGGTTTCCAGATAGATTCAGTGTCCATGACTCTATCTTTGACAGACAAGAGACGTCTAAAATTGATATCAGCTTGTCGAAACCTTCAGTCACAATCATTCCCTTCGGTAGCCTTATGCATGGAAATTCTAGGTCTTATGACTGCTGCATCGGACGCGATCCCCTTTGCTCGTTTTCACATGCGACCTCTTCAGCTCTGTATGCTGAACCAATGGTGCAGGGATTACATAAAGATATCTCAAATAATATCTTTAAAACCGATTGTACGACACTCTCTGACGTGGTGGACAGATCACCATCGTTTAGTTCAGGGGGCTTCTTTTGTTCTTCCGACCTGGACTGTAATTTCAACAGATGCAAGTCTTACAGGTTGGGGAGCTGTGTGGGGGTCTCTGACGGCACAAGGGGTTTGGGAATCTCAGGAGGTGAGATTACCGATCAATATTTTGGAACTCCGTGCAATTTTCAGAGCTCTTCAGTCTTGGCCTCTTCTGAAGAGAGAATCGTTCATTTGTTTTCAGACAGACAATGTCACAACTGTGGCATACATCAATCATCAAGGAGGGACTCACAGTCCTCTAGCTATGAAAGAAGTATCTCGAATTCTGGTTTGGGCAGAATCCAGCTCCTGTCTAGTTTCTGCGGTTCATATCCCAGGTATAGACAATTGGGAAGCAGATTATCTCAGTCGCCAAACGTTGCATCCGGGCGAATGGTCTCTTCACCCAGAGGTATTTCTTCAGATTGTTCAAATGTGGGGACTTCCAGAAATAGATCTGTCGGCCTCTCATCTAAACAAGAAACTTCCCAGGTATCTGTCCAGATCCAGGGATCCTCAAGCGGAAGCAGTGGATGCATTGTCACTTCCTTGGAAGTATCATCCTGCCTATATCTTTCCGCCTCTGGTTCTTCTTCCAAGAGTGATCTCCAAGATTCTGAAGGAATGCTCGTATGTTCTGCTGGTAGCTCCAGCATGGCCTCACAGGTTTTGGTATGCGGATCTTGTCCGAATGGCTTCTTGCCGACCGTGGACTCTTCCGTTAAGACCAGACCTTCTGTCGCAAGGTCCTTTTTTTCAAGTTCCTTGAAAGGTCAAATCTCTGCTCTTTCTGTTCTTTTTCACAGAAAGATTGCTATTCTTCCTGATATTCATTGTTTTGTACAAGCTTTGGTTTGTATAAAACCTGTTATTAAGTCAATTTCTCCTCCTTGGAGTTTGAATTTGGTTCTGGGGGCTCTTCAAGCTCCTCCATTTGAACCTATGCATTCATTGGACATTAAATTACTTTCTTGGAAAGTTTTGTTTCTTTTGGCCATCTCTTCTGCCAGAAGAGTTTCTGAATTATCTGCTCTTTCTTGTGAATCTCCTTTTCTGATTTTTCACCAGGATAAGGCGGTGTTGCGAACTTCTTTTGAATTTTTACCTAAGGTTGTGAATTCCAACAACATTAGTAGAGAAATTGTGGTTCCTTCATTATATCCTAATCCTAAGAATTCTAAGGAGAAATCATTGCATTCTTTGGATGTAGTTAGAGCTTTGAAATATTATGTTGAAGCTACTAAGACTTTCCGAAAGACTTCTAGTCTATTTGTTATCTTTTCCGGTTCTAGGAAAGGTCAGAAGGCCTCTGCCATTTCTTTGGCATCTTGGTTGAAATCTTTAATCCATCATGCTTATGTCGAGTCGGGTAAAACTCCGCCTCAAAGGATTACAGCTCATTCTACTAGGTCAGTTTCTACTTCCTGGGCGTTTAGGAATGAAACTTCGGTTGATCAGATTTGCAAAGCAGCAACTTGGTCTTCTTTGCATACTTTTACTTAATTCTACCATTTTGATGTGTTTTCTTCTTCTGAAGCTGTTTTTGGTAGAAAAGTACTTCAGGCAGCTGTTTCAGTTTGAATCTTCTGCTTATATTTTCAATTTAAATTATTTTGGGTGTGGATTATTTTTCAGCGGAATTGGCTGTCTTTATTTTTTCCCTCCCTCTCTAGTGACTCTTGCGTGGAAAGATCCACATCTTGGGTAGTCATTATCCCATACGTCACTAGCTCATGGACTCTTGCTAATTACATGAAAGAAAACATAATTTATGTTAGAACTTACCTGATAAATTCATTTCTTTCATATTAGCAAGAGTCCATGAGGCCCACCCTTTTTGTGGTGGTTATGATTTTTTTGTATAAAGCACAATTATTCCAATTCCTTATTTTTTATGCTTTCGCACTTTTTTCTTATCACCCCACTTCTTGGCTATTCGTTAAACTGATTTGTGGGTGTGGTGAGGGGTGTATTTGTAGGCATTTTGAGGTTTGGGAAACTTTGCCCCTCCTGGTAGGAATGTATATCCTATACGTCACTAGCTCATGGACTCTTGCTAATATGAAAGAAATGAATTTATCAGGTAAGTTCTTACATAAATTATGTTTTTCATAGCATGTGGTCTATGTTCATTTCCTCCATTCTGGCTGAGACTTCAACCTGAGGAGAGCATTTCCTTTGTTAACTGGGTCTAGGAGGTGGTGAGTGCCCAAGCCATTGGGAGTATATAAAAAAAAAATGTTTTTATTTGTATCCTTCTCTGGGTATAACCTGAACTATGGAGGACTCTGACCTGTTAGAAGGTACTTCTTCTGTGCTAAATCATACCTGTTTATATTGTGAGGAGGACGTGGTTTTCTCGCCCACTCAATTATGTTCCACATGCGTTAACAACAGTATTAAGTCTAAGAAGGTAGACAAGCCTGCTAAGGCTATTAGTCCCTCTGAGCCTTCTACCTCTCAGGACTCGGCGTCCTGTGAGATTACTACCCTTGCTACATTATCCACTCCACATGCAGTTCACCGTAGCACATCTAATCCTCCATTTGGAGGGGCCCTTCTTCCTGCGGACATTGCAGCGCAGTTACAAACGGCAGTGTCTGCGGCCCTCAGTGCATTACTTCGCTCTAACAAACGCAAGAGAAAGTTTAAACATAGCTCTCCTGACCCGGAGTCATCTAAATATTTATCGGATTTAGCTATTATGTCCCAGTTATCCAATGATGAGTTAACCTCTGTAGCTTTAGAGAGTGAGCTTTCTGGGTCAGAGTCCTTAACGTCTAAGCCTCCTGCTGCGGAGGAACCGTACTTTAGATTTAAAATTGAGCACATGCATTTTTTTATTAAAGGAGGTTCTGTCTACGTTAGAGGTTCCAGAGGCCGCGCTGCCTGAAGAACCTATGATAATAAATTAGACAGATTACGAAGACCAGAAAGTTCCTTTGACTTTTCCTGTGTCGGTAAAAATGGCGAACATTTTTAACAACGAATGGGAAAGAATTGGATCTTCCTTTTCCCCCTCGTCTACTTTTAAAAAGTTGTTCAACTGGATTTGTGGGGCTCCATTCCTAAGATGGATGGTGCTATCTCTACGCTTGCTAAACATACTACTATACCTCTTGAGGATAGTTCTTCGTTCAGAGAGCCGATGGATAAGAAAATGGAAACCTTTCTGAGAAAGATGTTTCAACATACAGGATTTTTATTTCAACCGGAGGCTGCAGTTGCAGCTGTTGCCGGAGCAGCTACCTACTGGTGCAACTCTTTGTCGGAACTCATTGAGGTGGAGTCTCCCCTCGAGGATATTTAAGACAGAATTACAGCTCTGAGAATTGCTAGTTCTTTTATCTGCGATTCGAACATGCAAATTATTTGCCTAAATGCAAAGGCCTCTGGCTTTGTGGTCCTAGCCCACCAGGCGCTATGGTTAAAGACTTGGTCTGCGGATATGACTTCTACATCCAGACTCCTTTCTCTTCCCTTCAAGGGAAAGATTTTATTTGGTCCAGGCCTGGACTCCATTATTTCTACGGTTATCGGAGGCAAGGTGCCTTCCTACCACAAGATAAGAAGAACAAGTCTAAGGGACGACAATCCTCTAATTTTCGATCTGACAAATCCCAAAAACAACAATCCTCCAAGCCCAAGCAACCCAAGAGTACTTGGAAGCCGGCTCAGTCCTGGAATAAGTCCAAGCAGAATAAGAAGCCCGGCGAAAACAAATCGGCATGAAGGGGCAGCCCTCGGATTCGGGATCGGATCGTGTAGGGGGCAGACTGTTTCTTTTTTTCAGACGCTTGGTTCAGGGACATACAGGATCCGTGGGTCCTGGAGTTCGTACTCAGGGATACAAAGATAGGCTTCAAATCTCATCCGCCCAGGGGCAGATTCCTACTCTCAAACCTGTCTACAGACCAGAAAAGAGGGTTTCCTTTCTAGGGTGCTTTTGGGACTTATCCTCCTTAGGAGTTGTTGTCCCCTGCCTATCAAAGATTCCAATCAGACAATATATCCTTGGTGGCTTACATCAACTATCAGGGGGGAACGAGAAGTTCCTTGGCGATGAAGGAAGTATCTCAGATTCTGGAGTGGATGGAGGCCCACAGCTGTACACTGTCAGCGATCCACATTCCGGGTGTGGACAACTAGGAGGCAGATTTTCTCAGCAGGCAATCCTTCCACCCAGGGGAATGGTCTCTCCATCCCAAGGTGTTTGCAGAGATATGCAGCAAGTTGGGGATGCCGGAGATAGATCTCATGGCGTCCCGTCTCAATACCAAGCTACCCTGGTACAGGTCGAGGGATCCCCAAGCAGATCTAATAGATGCACTAGCAGTGCCCTGGAGGTTCAAAATCATATCTTTTTCCTCCATTACTGCTTCTTCCTCGAGTGGTGGCCCGCATCAAGCAGGAGCGGGTATCATTAATCCTGATTGCTCCATCGTGGCCGCGAAAGACGTGGTTCGCGGATCTAGTGGGGATGTTCTCATCTCCTCCGTGGAAGTTACCTTGTCGCAGGGACCTGCTGTTACAAGGACCATTTATTCATCAAAATCTAGATTCTCTGAGGCTGACTGCGTGGAGATTGAACACTTAGTCTTAGCAAAGAGAGGTTTTTCTGAGAGTGTCATTGATACTCTTATTCATGCTCCTAAACCAGTTACTCAGTGTATCTACCACAAAGGATGGAGGACCTACTTATTCTGGTGTGAAGAGCATGGTTTTTCCTGGCACAGAGTTAAGGTTGCCAGGATCTTATCTTTTCTCCGGGATGGACTGGAGAAGGGCCTTTCTGCTAGTTCCCTGAGAAGACAGATTTCGGCCCTGTCGGTTTTATTGCACAAGAGGCTAGTTGAGCTTCCAGACGTGCAGTCCTTTGTTAAGGCTCTGATTAGGATCAGACCTGTGTTTAGATCTGGGGCTCCTCCTTGGAGCCTAAATCTTGTTCTTCATGTTTTGCAACAGGCTCCGTTTGAGCCTCTGCATTCCGTTGACATTAAATTATCTTGGAAGGTTCTCTTTTTAATGGCTATTGCCTCTGCGCGCAGAGTTTCTGAAATCTCTGCTTTGCAAAGTGAGTTCCCTTATCAGTTTTTTTTATGCAGATAAGGCAGTTTTACGTACTAAATTAGGTTTCCTTCCTAAAGTTGTATCAGGTTGCAACATCAATCAAGAGATTGTGGTTCCTTCCTTGTGTCCTAATGCTTCTTCATCGAAGGAATGTTTACTTCACCATTTGGATGTGGTCCGCGCCTTGATTTTCTTTCTTCAGGCTACTGAGGAGTTTAGACAATCTTCCTCTTTGTTTGTTGTCTATTCGGGGAAGCGTAAGGGGCAGACGGCTACTTCCCTATATTTTTGGTTAAGTGGTGTCATCCGCTTAGCTTACGAGACAGTGGGACATCATCCTCCTGAGAGGATAACGGCTCATTCCACTAGAGCAGTGGATTCCTGTTGAGCCTTTAAGAACGAGGCCTCTATGGATCAGATTTGTAAGGCGGCTACCTGGTCCTCCTTGCATACTTTTTCTAATTTTCACGAGTTTGATGTTTTTGCTTCGGCTGAAGCAGCTTTCAGGAGAAAAGTTTTGCAGGCTGTATTGCTCTCAGAATAGGGTCCGTCTCTTTCTTTTTATTCCCTCCCGTTATTCAGTGTCCTCTGGAGCTTGAGTATAGTTTTCCTAACAGTAAGGAATGAAGCCGTGGACTCTCCCTATCATAGGAAGGAAAACATAATTTTTGCTTTCGAGATAAATTCCTTTCCTTCTGGATAGGGAGAGTCCTCGGCCCCCACCAATTTTTTCTTGTCTAAAGGCGGCCCCTTATTATTTATCTTATTTTTCTGGCACCATTTATACCCTGATATTTCTCCTACTTTTCCTGGGTCACAGAATGGCTAGGGTAATGAGGAAGTGGGAGGGATATTTAAGCCTTTGGCTGGGGTGTCTTTGCCTCCTCCTGGTAGCCAGGTGTTGTATTTCCCAACAGTAAGGAATGAAGCCATGGATTTTATTTTATCTGGTAAGCATAAATTATGTTTTTTTAGCACATTTTTTTTCCCTACTCCTTTTTTGGCTCTTATTCCTTTCTCTTACCTCACTTGCTTGGCTATACGTTAGACTAAGGTATGCGTGAGGTGGTAAAGGATTTATAGAGCTCTTAGGGTTTGGGAATCTTTTCCGCCTCCTAGTGGTAGAGAAGAGTAATTCCCATGAGTAATGGATTGTGGAATGTCACCACCATGAGAGAAATGAATTTATCAGGTAAGCCTGAATTAGTTTTTTTATTTTTAAAGGTAAGGTTAAGTTGTTGTTTTTTATATATTTTTTATTGAGGTTTTGAGAAAATTATTACAGACAATTGTAGTTAAAATATTATACAGGCATACAAGAAACTCAATTCAATTCAGTAACCACTGTGCCAGGATTCAAGATAGTATCTGCAAGGAGTATAGATCAACCTAAATTAGACCTCAGTTTTACATTTTAAGATACCCCTATTGAACAGGAGGCCACTCTTGGGCCTATGTATTATCATGTGACATTGAGAGGAGGGTTAATAAAGTTTAGGGCCACTCTTGGGCCATGATGATAATGGTACAATCTAAACTTTTAAATGAACTAGATAATAATAGTGTAAAAACTTGCGCTGTTGTAATGTATGTCAGTATATGGCCGGGTTATAATATAGTATATATAATAATTAACCCCCAATAGAATGTATATACAAAACAATAAAATTCACGTAAATTCCTAAATTCTTTATATTAGTTAAAATTTATAGACACATTGAATTATATTTATAGAAAACCCGATATGAATCAAACTATACAAGTTTAAAACTGTTATAATATTCTTTACCAAACAAACCAAATATAACTTTAGAATTAATCTTATTCACAATTGAATTGCATTAAAATACCACAATGAAATATCACAGTATGGGTCCGTAGCTTCCAGAACAAATATACTCAAGCTATTTAGCCCACAAATGATTTTATACAACTCTAATTAAAACACCAGAAGTTATATATATTCTTACTGTAAACAGTCAGTTTATATACCAATTTATCTAAGCTGAAATAAATTCTTGATTATCTACAATTAAGGCAAGTTCTAAAATATAATATAGTTACCAATAACTTAATGCACACCAGAAAGATTTACTTACAATAATGGGCCTGACTTAGAAATATGCAATATAAAGGACCTTTGTTTAGCAAATATATTATTTAACAATAGTGACTAGTTAAGACTACACAGGATCATGAATGCAAGCTAAAATACAAAGTGCTCTTTTAAATTTATTAACTGCAGTTTGATTGTAATAATAATGAATGTATTTGCTTTAAAATATCAAATTATAGAATTCATACATTACCAACATGAGCCAATTTAGTGTTCCAATCTTTTCTCATAGATTCAGATCACCTCATATGAAGAAAGGTTAATTGCATAGATCAAGAAGTTAGTCTCAGCATTTTGCTTAAAGTGATTGTGTTCCAAGTATGGCAGCCAGTTATTCAATCACAAGTTTCAACAGACAAAAAAGAGACCTCCTTCTTTCTCCTTGTGAGAGGTTTATATTATGTGATATTCCTCCCCCTTTTCTTATTGTAATCATTGGTGATCTGAATTTGATTGGCCCTTAACTGAGCTTTTCCCTGGTCCGCCCTTAGAGTTAAAACATTTGATTGGCCATTTGGATTTGCATGTGTTTTAAACAGTCAACTTGCCTGGCTGTCACATCAGCCCCAATCCCCTAGGGGGCAGCAAACAACAGCAAATGCAGATCTCAAGCAACATTGCTAACAATTTAATACATCCTTATAAAGTGATTATTCAACACACAGTGATTCCTATTAATAATAAGTTACATGTTCAAATACACATGGATCACACAGTACCATTTTCCTCTACAAGATACGACGAGTCCACGGATTCATCCTTTACTTGTGGGATATTATCCTCCTGCTAACAGGAAGTGGCAAAGAGCACCACAGCAGAGCTGTCTATATAGCTCCTCCCTTGACTCCACCCCCCAGTCATTCTCTTTGCCTATACTAAGTAATAGGAAGGGTAAAGTGAAAGAGGTGATAAAATGTTAGTTTTTATTTTCTTCAAGCAAGACTTTTTTTATTTTAAATGGTACCGGTGAGTGTTATTTTTTCCCAGGCAGCAGATGGATGAAGATTTCTGCCTGGAGACTGATGATCTTAGCAGTTGTTACTAAGATCCAGAGTAGTTCCCACAGAATGGCTGAGGAGTACTTAAGAAACATCAGTGTGAGGAACATTTTTCATACTACAAGCATTGAGGTATGTTCAGTCATTTTTTTCTGGAGAGACTGTGTTATTTCAGAATTGGCTGACAGTATCCCCATGAGGGAAGGGGTAAGCAGTAATCCTAATGTGAAACAGAAGGGTATTACTGGACCTGTATGTTGGGCTGTAAAAAATGGTTGACACTGATGACATAATGTTTGTGGGCAAATGATTCTATGTTTGGAGGTAAATTAACGTTTTTTGTGACAAAAAATGTTCATGTCTACCGAGTCTATCAGAGTTCCTAGGAATGGAACTCTTGTCAGAGGAACTAAGCGTTTTGGCTTAAGTCTTAAGCTTTTAGCTATTCCCTTTAAGGGTAAGACCCTATTCGGGCCTAAACTAAAGGAGATCATTTCTGACATTACTGGAGGTAAAGGTCATGCCCTTCCTCAGGACAAGACGGTTAAAATGAGGACCAAACAGAATAATTTTTGTTCCTTTCGAAACTTTAAAGGTGGTCCCTCTACTTCCTCATCTGCCTCCAAGCAGGAGGGGAACTTTGCTCAATCCAAGTCAGTCTGGAGACCTAACCAGACCTGGAATAAAGGTAAACAGGACAAGAAGCCCGCTGCTGCTACCAAGACAGCATGAAGAGGCAGCCCCCGATCCGGGACTGGATCTAGTAGGGGGCAGACTTTCTCTCTTCGCTCAGGCTTGGGCAAGTGTCAGGGTGCCAAAGCGAGTAGTCAGACGAGCCGGAATCAGGAACAAGGAGAACAGCAGAGTCAGGAACAAGCCAGGGATCAGGAACCAGGAGGGACGTCAGACAGCCAGGTAATACACAGGAGCTCTCACAAACATGTCTGAGACAACGCAAGGACAAAGCATACTGAACAAAGGCCCTTTATATAATAAGTGATGACATCACAATTCTGAGACTGCATCCTGCCTGACATGGATGATGTAAACCAGTCTGGCCATAAAAGGAAGTACAGGAAGTGAGCAGCATCTCCCAGAATGCACCAAAGTCAGCAAGAGAGGTGAGTAAAATGGCTGCCAGCAGCACATGGCAAACGAGTCAGGAAAAAAACCCTGACAGTACCCTCCCCTCAATGACCCCTCCCCCGCGGGAGGACAAAAGGCTTATTGGGGAAACGGGCATGGAAGGCACTGAGGAGGGCGGGAGCATGAACATCAGAGGAGGGAACCCATGAACTCTCCTCTGGACCGTAGCCCCTCCAATGAACCAAATACTGTACGCGGCCCCTGGACATACGAGAGTCAATAATGCTGCTGACCTCATACTCCTCATGGTTGTCAACAATGATAGGATGGGGATGAGGCAACACAGTGGTAAACATATTACAAACCAATGGTTTCAAGAGGGAGACATGAAAAACATTGGAGATGTGCATTGCAGGAGGAAGGTCAAAGCGTAGGCCACAGGATTGACCCGTTGGAGTATTCAAAAAGGACCAACATAACGGGGAGCCAGTTTATTGGAAGGCACACAAAGGTTCAATTTGCGGGAGGACAGCCAAACTCTCTCACCAACCTGGTAGGAAGGTGCAGGCAGACGCCTACGATCAGCCTGAAACTTTTGTCGCTGCATAGAACGATGAAGGCCATCCTGAATCTGCACCCACGTGGAACGGAGTTCCCGGAGATTGTCCTCCAAAGCCGGAATACCCTGAGACATGAATGAATCGGGCAACAAGGATGGTTGAAACCCATAATTCGCCATGAACGGGGATAACTTAGAGGAAGCATTAATAGCACTATTACGAGCAAACTCTGCCCAAGGTAACAGTTCAGACCAATTATTGTGGTGATCTGAGACATAGCAACAGACGAACTGTTCCAGAGCTTGATTAGACCGTTCCGCAGCCCCATTGGATTGAGGGTGATATGCCGAGGAGAAGGAGAGCTGGATCCCCATTTGAGCACAAAAGGAACGCCAAAATCTGGAGACAAACTGGCTACCCCAGTCCGACACTATCTCCTTGGGTAACCCATGTAAACAGAAGACCTCACGGGCAAAAATTGAAGCAAGCTCCTGAGCGGTAGGCAACTTCTTCAAGGGAATGCAATGTGACATTTTAGAAAAACGGTCAACCACCATAAGGATAACAGTATTGCCATTGGAAACAGGGTGCTCGACAATGAAGTCCATGGAAAGATGTGTCCAAGGACGCTCGCCATTAGCAATAGGTTGAAGAAGACCCACAGGAAGACGTCAAGGAGTCTTATTCTGTGCACAAACTGAGCAGCAGGCAACATACACAGCAACATTAGAACGAAGACCTGGCCACCAGAATTGTCAAGTGACAGACCAAATCATTTGGTTCTTGCCTGGGTGACCTGCGGCTTTAGGATAGTGGTAAGTGTGCAAAAGTTTAGTTCGAAGATTCTCAGGAACAAAACACTTACCACTAGGTTTCTCAGGAGGTGCATTGGTTTGTGCAGCCAGGATCTCCTCCCCCAAGGGAGAAGTCAAATTATTACGTATGGTAGCAAAAATATGGTCAGGAGGTATAACTGGAGTAGGTACAGACTCCTCCTTGGACAGAGGTGAAAATTGTCGAGAGAGGGCATCAGCCCTAACATTCTACCAGGCAGGTAGGAGACCACATAATTAAACAGAGACAAAAATAGCGCCCATCTGGCCTGTCGGGGCGACAAACGTTTTGCTTCAGATAGATAAGTTAAATTCTTGTGGTCAGTAACAATGAGCACTGGCACGCTAGTACCCTCGAGAAGATGCCTCCATTCTTTGAGTGCCAAAATTATGGCCAGTAATTCCCAGTCACCAATTTCATAATTGCACTCTGCTGGAGACAATTTCTTAGAGAAGAAACCACACGGATGCAAGGAACCGTCAGGTGTAGGACGTTGAGACAAGAGAGCACCTACTCCAGTCTCAGACGTATCGACCTCAAGAACGAAAGGCAGGACAGGGTTAGGATGAGCCAGAACTGGAGCAGCAGCAAAGGTAGTCTTAAGACTATCAAAGGCCTTAATGGCAGTAGGTGACCAATGGAGTGGATCATTCTCTTTACGGGTCATGTCTGTGATAGGTTTGACCAAGGAAGAAAAGTTTTTAATAAACTTTCTATACTAATTGGCGAACCCCAAAAAACATTGAATAGACCGAAGACCAACTGGGCGAGGCCACTGCAAAACTGCAGATAACTTGTCAGGATCCATGGAGAACCCTGCAACGGAGATAACATAACCTAGGAAGGTTACTTGAGTCTGATGGAACTCACATTTCTCAAGTTTACAAAACAGGCCGTTTTCTCTGAAGAACCTGTGTAACATCAGAACGACGAGCCTCAAGTGTGGGTGAGTGTATGAGAATGTCGTCTAAGTACACCACAACACACTGTTGCAACATATCTCGTAGGACATCATTAATAAATTCCTGGAAAACAGCAGGAGCATTACATAGGCCAAAGGGCATTACAAGATACTCATAATGCCCGCTCCTGGTGTTAAATGCTGTTTTCCATTCGTGGCCCTCCTTAATCCTAACGAGATTGTAAGCTCCTCTCAAATCAAGCTTAGTAAAGACCGTAGCTCCCTTGAGGCAGTCAAAGAGTTCTGTAATGAGCAGAATAGGGTAGGCATTCTTAATGGTAAGACGATTAAGACCCCTATAATCGATGCATGGTCTTAACTCGCCACCCTTTTTCTTCACAAAGAAGAAGCAAGCCCCTGCAGGAGAGCAGGATTTGCGGATGATCCCCCGCATCGGAAACATAGTCCTTCATAGCACAATTCTCTGCAACAGACAGAGGGTAAATCCGGCCCTGAGGAGGAATGGCTCCGGATTGCAGGTCTATGGCACAATCGTAAGACCGGTGAGGAGGCAACGTACCGGCACGCACCTTGTCAAAAACGTCTAGGAACTCTTGGTACTCCTCTGGCAATTGAGATACTGAAGAAGTGCACAAGACTTTAACTGGTTTCTGAAGACAAGTGGAAATACATTGCAGAGACCACGACAAAATTTCGGACCTGCGCCAGTCGAGACTGGGATTGTGCTTTTGGAGCCAGGGATAACCCAGAACAACCGGAAAATGCGGAGAGTTTATCACCTGGAACTGGAGGGTTTCAAAATAAAGAGCCCCAACAGCCATGGACAATGGAGCGGTTTCGTGAGTAATGAGTGCGGGCTGAAGGGGCCTGCCATCAATGGCCTCAATAGCAAGCAGAACGGACAGAGGCAAAACAGGAATGGAGTGCTTCGATACAAAAGCACTGTCAATGAAATAGCCCGCAGCACCGGAGTCAACAAGAGCCTGGGTGACTATGGAGGAGTCCACCCAGGAAAGGACAACCGTGACCAAAGGTTTCTCCTTTAGCGGTTCCGGGGACAAGGATAAACCTGCCCCCGACAGGACCATAGGTATGAGCGTTTCCCGGCCGTGTAGGACAAGACTTCAAAAGGTGGCCCTATAACCCACAATAGAGGCAGAGCCCCTCCCTCCTCCTAAAGGCCCTCTCTGCCGCAGAGAGATGTGTGAATCCCAACTGCATCGGCTCAGCAGTACCTGGTGACTCGGGACCAGGAGGCATGGAATGAGAGGGAGGCATGGGTGGGAACGAACATGTAGGAGACAACATTACAGGAGGCTTCCGCGATCGCTCCTTGATAGAAGGCCTCTCACTTAGTTATTATGTCAATTAGGATAAAAAAGACACCAATGCCTCGAGATCTTCTGGTAAATCTCTGGCAGCAACTTCGTCTTTAATCGCATCAGAGAGCCCATGAAAGAAGGCGGCAACAAGGGCTTCATTGTTCCAACCTACCTCTGCTGCAAGCGAACGGAACTCAATGGCATACTGAGCAACAGATCTTGTACCTTGCTGAATGGACATGAGTCTTTTAGCAGCAGAGGAGGAGTGAGCTGGAACATCAAATACCCTTCGAAAGGAGGCCACAAATTCAGGGTAATTTGAAATCACAGGTTTATTAGTCTCCCACAAGGGATTAGCCCAGGCAAGAGCTGTGTCAGAGTAACGAGCTGAGAAATCCCACCTTAGCTCTGTCAGAGGGAAACGCCTTAGGTAACATCTCAAAGTAAATGCCCACCTCATTCAAAAACCTTCTGCACTGATTAGGATCGCCTCCATATCGCTGAGGTAGAGGTGCAGAACCGGACATGCTCCTGGTAGGCATATATGCAGCAGTGGAAACAGGAGCAGCCATAACTTGCGGGACACTTTGGTCCAAATGTGCAGTGCGAGTCAGCAGGGTTTGCAGGGCTAGTGCAAATTGATCCAAGCGGTAATCCTGTTCATCCATCCTGGAAATTATGGCAGGTAAAGGTGGATTATTAGCACCATCTGGATTCATGGCCCTTGTGTAATGTCAGGCTGCCAAAGCAAGTAGTCAGACGAGCCGGAATCAGGAACAAGGAGAACAGCAGAGTCAGGAACAAGCCAGGGATCAGGAACCAGGAGGGACGTCAGACAGCCAGGTAATACACAGGAGCTCTCACAAACAGGTCTGAGACAACGCAAGGGCAAAGCATACTGAACAAAGGCCTTTAAATAATAAGTGATGACATCACAATTCTGAGACTGCATCCTGCCTCACATGGATGATGTTAACCACTCTGGCCATAAAAGGAAGTACAGGAAGTGAGCAGCATCTCCCAGAATGCACCAAAGTCAGCAAGAGAGGTGAGTAAAATGGCAGCCAGCAGCACATGGCAAACAAGTCAGGAAAAAACCCTGACAGCAAGAGACGTTCAGGATTCCTGGGCATTAGAAATTGTGACCCAGGGGTATTGTCTAGAATTCAAGGATTCTCTCCCAAGAGGGAGATTTCATCTTTCACGTTTGTCTGTAGACCAGACAAAAAGAGAGGCGTTCTTACGCTGTGTAGAAGACCTATATACCATGGGTGTAATCTGCCCAGTTCCAAAATTAGAACAAGGGCAGAGGTTTTACTCCAATCTGTTCGTGGTTACCAAAAAAGAGGGAACCTTCAGACCGATTTTAGATCTCAAAAGTCTAAACAAATTTCTCAGAGTACCATCGTTCAAGATGGAGACCATACGAACAATTTTACCAATGATCTAGGAGGGTCAATATATGACCACCTTGGATTTGAAGGATGCGTATCTTCACATTCCTATCCACAAAGATCATCACCAGTTCCTCAGGTTCGCCTTCCTGGACAAACATTACCAGTTTGTGGCCCTTCCTTTCGGGTTGGCCACAGCTCCCAGAATTTTCACAAAGGTGCTAGGGTCCCTTCTTGTGGTTCTAAGGCCGCGGGGTATAGCAGTGGCGCCCTTGATTCAGGCGTCAACTTACTATCTAGCCAAATCTCATACGGACATCGTGTTGGCTTTTTTAAGAACTCACGGGTGAAAAGTGAACATAAAAAAGAGTTCACTAGTTCCTCTGACAAGAGTTCCATTCCGAGGAACTCTGATAGACTCGGTAGACATGAACATTTTTCTGACGGAGGTCAGAAAATCAAAGATCTTAACTACTTGCCGAGTACTTCATTCCATTCCTCGGCCATCAGTGGCACAGTGTATGGAGGTCATTGGGTTAATGGTAGCGGCAATGGACATAGTTCCGTTTGCTCGCTTACATCTCAGACCACTGCAGCTGTGCATGCTCAGACAATGGAATGGGGATTATGCAGATTTATCTCCGTGGATAAATCTGGATCTAGAGACCAGAGACTCTCTTCATTGGTGGTTGTCACAGGATCATCTGTCCCAGGGAATGTGTTTCCGCAGGCCAGCATGGGTCATAGTGACGACGGACGCCAGCCTCTTGGGCTGGGGTGCAGTCTGGAATTCCCTGAAGGCTCAGGGTGTGTGGACTCAGAAGGAGTCCCTACTACCAATAAATATTCTGGAACTGAGAGCGATATTCAACGCGCTTCAAGCGTGGCCTTAGCTGGCTTTGACCAAATTCATAAGATTCCAGATGGACAATATCACGACTGTAGCATATATCAATCATCAAGAGGGAACAAAGAGTTCTCTAGCGATGATAGAGGTTTCCAAAATAATTCGATGGGCAGAGATTCACTCTTGCCATCTATCAGCTATATATATCCCAGGAGTGGAGAACTGGGAAGCGGATTTTCTAAGTCGTCAGACTTTTCATCCAGGGGAGTGGGAGCTCCATCCAGAGGTGTTTGCAAAATTGATTCATCAATGGGGCACACCGGAATTGGGTCTGATGGCATCTCGTCAGAATGCCAAACTTCCTTGTTACGGGGCCAGATCAAGGGATCCTCAAGCAGTACTGATAGCTGCTCTAGCAGTACCTTGGTCGTTCAACCTGGCTTATGTGTTTCCTCCTTTTCCTCTCCTTCCTCGTCTGATTGCCAGAATCAAACAGGAGAGGGCTTCGGTAAACTTGGTATGTAGATCTGGTGGAAATGTTATCTCTGCCACCGTGGAAACTGCCACTGAGACAGGACCTTCTCATTCAGGGTCCATTCCAACATCCAAATCTAATTTCTCTGCAACTGACTGCCTGGAGATTGAATGCTTGATTTTATCTAAGCAGGGATTCTCTGAGTCGGTCATTGATACCTTGATTCAGGCTCGTAAGCCTGTCACTAGGAAAATTTACCGTAAGATATGGCGTAAATATCTTTATTGGTGTGAATCCAAAGGCTACTCATGGAGTAAGATCAGGATTCCTAGGATTTTGTCCTTTCTCCAAGAAGGATTGGAGAAGGGGTTATCAGCTAGTTCCTTAAAGGGACAGATTTCTGCTTTGTCAATCTTACTACACAAGCGTTTGGCAGATGTCCCAGACGTTCAGTCGTTTTGTCAGCCTTTGGTTAGAATCAAGCCTGTGTTTAAATCTGTTGCTCCGCCATGGAGTTTGAATTTAGTTCTAAATGTTCTTCAAGGGGTTCCATTTGAACCCATGCATTCCATAGATATTAAACTTCTATCTTGGAAAGTTCTGTTTTTAGTTGCTATCTCTTCTGCTCGAAGAGTTTCTGAGCTTTCTGCGTTACAATGCGACTCGCCTTATCTTATATTCCATTCTGATAAGGTGGTTTTGCGCACTAAACCTGGATTCCTTCCTAAGGTTGTTTCAAATAAGAATATTAATCAGGAAATTGTTGTTCCTTCTCTATGTCCTAGTCCTTCTTCTAAGAAGGAGCGCCTGTTACATAACTTGGACGTGGTTCGTGCTTTGAAGTTTTACTTACAAGCGACCAAGGATTTCCGTCAAACATCTTCTCTATTTGTTATCTATTCTGGAAAGCGTAGGGGTAAAAAAGCTACGGCTACCTCTTTCTTTTTGGCTGAAAAGCATCATCCGCTGGACAGCAGCCTCCTGAAAAAATTACAGCTCATTCTACTAGAGCGGTGGCTTCCATATGGGTTTTTAAAAACGATGCTTCTGTTGAACAGATTTGTAAGGCTGCGACTTGGTCTTCCCTTCATACCTTTTCCAAATTTTCCAAATTTGATACCATTGCTTCTTCTGAGGCTATTTTTGGGAGAAAAGTTCTTCAAGCAGTGGTGCCTTCTGTTTAGGTATCTGTCTTGTCCCTCCCATTCATCCGTGTCCTGTAGCTTTGGTATTGTATCCCACAAGTAAAGGATGAATCCGTGGACTCGTCGTATCTTGTAGAAGAAAAGGAAATTTATGCTTACCTGATAAATTGATTTCTTCTAAGATACGACAAGTCCATGGCCCTCCCTGTCAATTTAAGACAGATTATATTTTTTTGTTTAAAACTTCAGTCACCTCTGCACCTTTTTAGTTTCTCCTTTTTCTTCCTATACCTTCGGTCAAATGACTGGGAGGTGGAGTCAAGGGAGGAGCTATATAGACAGCTCTGCTGTGGTGCTCTTTGCCACTTCCTTTTAGCAGGAGGATAATATCCCACAAGTAAAGGATGAACCTGTGGACTCATTGTATCTTAGAAGAAATCAATTTATCAGGTAAGCATAAATTTCCTTTTTTCTGATCATTTTAAGACCAAACGTGAATATATTCCACTTGTATAAAAATGCGTTTAAAATCATATTTTCTATGAAACTATTTAAAAGCATTATATCTTCATCTTGGATTCACTTAGGCCTAGATTTGGAGTTTGGCGGTAGCCGTGAAAACCAGCGTTAGAGGCTCCTATCGCTGGTTTTAGGCTACCGCCGGTATTTGGAGTCAGTCAAAAAAGGGTCTAACGCTCACTTTTCAGCCGCGACTTTTCCATACCGCAGATCCCCTTACGTCAATTGCGTATCCTATCTTTTCAATGGGATCTTTCTAACTCCGGTATTTAGAGTCGTGTCTGAAGTGAGCGTTAGAATTCTAACGACAAAACTCCAGCCGCAGAAAAAAGTCAGTACTTAAGAGCTTTCTGGGCTAACGCCGGTTTATAAAGCTCTTAACTACTGTGCTCTAAAATACACTAACACCCATAAACTACCTATGTACCCCTAAACCGAGGCCCCCCCCCACATCGCCGACACTCGATTAAAATTTTTTAACCCCTAATCTGTCGACCGCCACCTACGTTATCCTTATGTACCCCTAATCTGCTGCCCCTAACACCGCCGACCCCTATATTATATTTATTAACCCCTAATCTGCCCCCCACAACGTCGCCGCCAGCTACCTACACTTATTAACCCCTAATCTGCCGTCCGCATGCCGCCGCCACCTACATTATACTTATGTACCCCTAATCTGCTGCCCCTAACACCGCCGACCCCTATATTATATTTATTAACCCCTAATCTGACCCCCTCAACGTCACCTCCACCTGCCTACACTTATTAACCCCTAATCTGCCGAGCGGACCGCACCTCTATTATAATAAAGTTATTAACCCCTAATCTGCCTCACTAACCCTATAATAAATAGTATTAACCCCTAATCTGCCCTCCCTAACATCGCCGACACCTAACTTCAAACATTAACCCCTAATCTGCCGACTGATGCTCACCGCTATTCTAATAAATGTATTAACCCCTAAAGCTAAGTCTAACCCTAACACTAACACCCCAAGTTAAATATAATTTAAATCTAACAAAATTAATTAACTCTTATTAAATAAATTATTCCTATTTAAAGCTAAATACTTACCTGTAAAATAAATCCTAATATAGCTACAATATAAATTATAATTATATTATAGCTATTTTAGGATTTATATTTATTTTACAGGTAACTTTGTATTTATTTTAACCAGGTACAATAGCTATTAAATAGTTAAGTACTATTTAATAGCTAAAATAGTTAAAATAATTACAAAATTACCTGTAAAATAAATCCTAACCTAAGTTACAATTAAACCTAACACTATACTATCAATAAATTAATTAAATAAAATACCTACAATTACCTACAATTAAACCTAACACTACACTATCAATACATTAATTAAATACAATATCTACAAATAAATACAATGAAATAAACTAACTAAAGTACAAAAAATAAAAAAGAACTAAGTTACAAAAAATAAAAAAATATTTACAAACTTCAGAAAAATATTACAACAATTTTAAACTAATTACACCTACTCTAAGCCCCCTAATAAAATAACAAAGCCCCCCAAAATAAAAAATGCCCTACCCTATTCTAAATTACAAAAGTTCAAAGCTTTTTTACCTTACCAGCCCCTGAACAGGGCCCTTTGCGGGGCATGCCCCAAGAAATTCAGCTCTTTTTCCTGTAAAAAAACACATACAATACCCCCCCCCCCCAACATTACAACCCACCACCCACATACCCCTAATCTAACCCAAACCCCCCTTAAATAAACCTAACACTAAGCCCCTGAAGATCTTCCTACCTTATCTTCACCATACCAGGTTCACCGATCGATCCAGAAGAGCTCCTCCGATGTCCTGATCCAAGCCCAAGCAGGGGGCTGAAGATGTCCATGATCCGGCTGAAGTCATCATCCAAGCTGGAGCTGAAGAGGTCCATGATCCGGCTGAAGTCATCATCCAAGCGGGAGCTGAAGAGGTCCATGATCCGGCGGAAGTCTTCTATCAACGGCATCTTCAATCTTCTGTCTTCCGGATCCATCTTGCAGACCTCCGATGCGGAACATCCTGCTGGCCCGACGGACTACCGACGAATGAAGGCTCCTTTAAGGGACGTCATCCAAGATGGCGTCCCTCGAATTCCGATTAGCTGATAGGATTCTATCAGCCAATCGGAATTAAGGTAGAAAAATTCTGATTGGCTGATGGAATCAGCCAATCAGAATCAAGTTCAATCCGATTGGCCGATCCGATCAGCCAATCAGATTGAGCTTGCATTCTATTGGCTGATCGGAACAGCCAATAGAATGCGAGCTCAATCTGATTGGCTGATCGGATCAGCCAATCGGATTGAACTTGATTCTGATTAATTGTAGGTAATTGTAGGTATTTTATTTAATTAATTTATTGATAGTGTAGTGTTAGGTTTAATTGTAACTTAGGTTAGGATTTATTTTGCAGGTAATTTTGTAATTATTTTAACTATTTTAGCTATTAAATAGTTCTTAACTATTTAATAGCTATTGTACCTGGTTAAAATAAATACAAAGTTGCCTGTAAAATAAATATAAATCCTAAAATAGCTATAATATAATTATAATTTATATTGTAGCTATAATAGGATTTATTTTACAGGTAAGTATTTAGCTTTAAATAGGAATAATTTATTTAATAAGAGTTAATTCATTTCGTTAGATTTAAATTATATTTAATTTAGGGGGGTGTTAGTGTTAGGGTTAGACTTAGCTTTAGGGGTTAATACATTTATTAGAATAGCGGTGAGCTCCAGTCGGCAGATTAGGGGTTAATGTTTGAAATTAGGTGTCGGCGATGTTAGGGAGGGCAGATTAGGGGTTAATACTATTTATTATAGGGTTAGTGAGGCGGATTAGGGGTTAATAACTTTATTATAATAGCGGTGCGTTCCGCTCGGCAGATTAGGGGTTAATAAGTGTAGGCAGGTGAAGGCGACGTTGTGGGGGGCAGATTAGGGGTTAGTAAATATAATATAGGGGTCGGCGGTGTTAGGGGCAGCAGATTAGGGGTACATAGGGATAATGTAAGTAGCGGCAGATTAGGGGTTAATAATAATATGCAGGGGTCAGCGATAGCGGGGGCGGCAGATTAGGGGTTAATAAGTGTAAGGTTAGGGGTGTTTAGACTCGGGGTACATGTTAGAGTGTTAGGTGCAGACGTAGGAAGTGTTTCCCCATAGCAAACAATGGGGCTGCGTTAGGAGCTGAACGCGGCTTTTTTGCAGGTGTTAGGTTTTTTTTTCAGCTCAAACAGCCCCATTGTTTTCTATGGGGGAATCGTGCACGAGCACGTTTTTGAGGCTGGCCGCGTCCGTAAGCAACTCTGGTATCGAGAGTTGCAGTGGCGTTAAATATGCTCTACGCTCCTTTTTTGGAGCCTAACGCAGCCATTCTGTGGACTCTCAATACCAGAGTTATTTTAAAGGTGCGGTCAGAAAAAAGCCAGCGTTAGCTACGCGGGTCGTTACCGACAAAACTCTAAATCTAGCCGTTACTCTCTCAACCATCATCTAAATATCTCATACATACCTTGAGGTCAGCAGACATATGTGGTTTCATATTTCTAATACATTTTGAATGTATGAAACACCAGATGCAGGTCTGAATTGAAATAAATACATTTGTTAAAAATATCAAACATTTATACATCTAATTGCAGTATTTATCAAGCTCATCAAATATTTACCTAATATGTTATTGTTTCATATCAATACATATACATATATATATATATATATATATATATATATATATATATATATATATATATATATATATATATATATATATATATATATATATATATAGAGAGAGAGAGACAGAGAGAGAGAGAGAGAGAGAGATGTTTTTAATATGATCTGTGTATTTTAAATTATTATGAGGATTTAGACTCAATTTCTTTATCTGAGATCTTGTTTCTCATGTGCTGTATGTAACTTGAGTTCAGATGTCTTCTCAACTGAGAATGTGTATCAGATCTCAGCAGGGATAATTTAGCACTTAGATGGTAAAAGCTACAATTCCTTGAACATGTTTGTAGATTCAACCATTCCCACAGACGGACCGTCTATTCCCTTACTCATCTTGGGCAGGAAGCCCATATATGGGCATATACCTCTGAGGGTTTAAAAAATGCTAATATTTTCCTTGAAGTGGTTCACTGGTCTTATCTTAAGAAAGAACAAAAGGTTTAAAGCTTTGTATAAGATAACTATGACAACAATTATTTTGATGAATGAGAGAGGGGGGGGGGGGCTGGTTTACACAGCCAAGAATCATTTGGCAGAGTAAATATAACATATAACTGCTGTAACAGTGACATCTGGAGTTTTGCAAATAAAATTATTTGGTGTACACAATTATATATATTTATTAAATAATAAATAAATATATATATATATAATTTAATAACATTCATAGATCTTCTGACATGTATGAGAAAACTTGATGGCGTAGTTTAGTGTCTGGGGGTGTGAGCAATCTTGGGCAGTATTAGCCTCACATGCAATTATGAGTATAATACAAAGATAAACTCCTTAAAATAATACAGAGTACATTAACTGTATCGCATATTAGGGAAAAGGAGGACATAATGCACTGGGTCATTACAAATTAAAGGTACAATGAACCCAAATTTTTCTTGATTTAGATAGAGAATGCAATTTTAAGCAACTTTCTAATTTACTCCTATTATCAATTTCTCTTTGTGCTCTTGCTATATTTGCTATCTTTATTTTAAAAAAAAAAAGGACAGCACTTGTTTATTGGTGCTGTCCAATCAGCAAGGACAACCCTGGTTCACCAAAAATGGCCTGGCATCTAAACTTACATTCTTGCTTTTCAAATAAAGATACAAAGAGAATGAAGAAAATGTGATAATAGGAGTAAATTAGAAAGTTGCTTAAAATTGCATGCTTTAACTGAATCGCGAAAGAAAAAATTTGGGTTCAGTGTCCCTTTAAGTACTGAAGGAACCATATCTTATAGTATAGAGACAATGACAGGCATTTAGTAGGTTACATAGCAATAGAATAGTCATAGGAGCTAGCATTTCAATATGTTAAAAATCGTTAAGGTATAAAAGATAGGAATTAGTTAGGCAGTGTTACTAGAATATATGTAATATCATGTTAAAGACCTAAGTTATGCTTCATGGTTATGTGTGTGAGTCTATTGCTTGCAACACATATCTTGAGCTAGGATCTCTAAATTACAAGCCTGGGAGGGCACAGTTCAAAATTGAATACAGATAGGCATCCAAAATTGTATGGGCATAACAGATATATAGCATATATAACGGTTATGTCTGCTGCATATACGAATACTTAATTTTAAATGCATAACTTCAATAATATTTGCAATAACCGATGCAGAGTCAGTATAATAATTAAACCATCCTGTCTAAATATTAAAAACAAAACACACATCGCCATACCTAACAAAGGAAAATAACTAGACATCCAACAGTGGGGGGGTATAAACATCATAGCTCCTATATCTCAGCCTCGTATAAAATTGTAGCTGGTTTTAATGTTCCCGCATGAGTGTCTACTAGTTTCAGGCAATATAGCCATCATAAATGGGCTTAATGGTCCCAGAAAGTGACAGGGTGATAAACCGTAACTATTGCTTATAAGGGCAAACAAACAGGTAGGGTTTTACACCTCACATTATCGGAGATAAGCGATTCAACCTATCCCCACTCTACTCGGTAATAAGCCTAGCCGCTCCTGGTGACTCATTATGAGTACCTTTATGCTCAGTGATCCAGGAGAGGGGAGGTCGCGTGTTGTTGGAAAGTTCCCAAACATGCTCCGGTGACTATAAGCGGAAGATTTACCGGTCCCTAGGAGGTTATGAGCAGAGATCCCAGATGGGGCTGGTGTTGCTAGAGTGGCGACCTTTGACGGCAGGTGTGATGATTTCCCATAACGGCTCTCCTCAAGTGTGGTCAGTATGTCCTTTCCTGTAAGTCTCGTCACTGCCAAGTGGGAGCCGTGATCTGGATCTCTCCATTGTCTCAAAGAATGAGTAGGAGCAGGGCCCTGACCATGTGGGTATTGTTGCTGTTTAGTCGTGTCCCCGGGCACATATGATGGAGTCTTAGTAGTAGTATGAGCTCCAGATTGCTTCGTCATTCTTGGGTCAGAATTAGAATTGTCACATTACGATCGGTGGCCACTGTGTTTTTCTCCTCTCTTATGTTAGGTTCCTGACAAGGATCAGGAGGATTTGCTTCCTGCAACTGCTCCTTTATTTTCTTGCAGCTGCGGTAGTCTGAACGGAATGCTTTCTCTATAATGTTGCAGAGATGGATTCTTTGTGTCCCCAAGATCAAGCTCAACATATCTATAATCTGGGTATTCTCCATAATTTAATTAGCGCTTGAATAGTGATGTAGAGCAGTTTCTTTCATGTAATTGGCAAGAGTCCATGAGCTAGTGACGTATGGGATATACAATCCTACCAGGAGGGGCAAAGTTTCACAAACCTCAAAATGCCTATAAATTACACCTCCCACCACACCCACAACTTAGTTTTACAAACTTTGCCTACTACTCAGTACTGGTTTGGCTATCTGCTATATGTGGATGGGTGTCTTTCGGTATGTATGTATCATTATTTAAAACACTCTCAGCTATGGTTGGCGCTTTATGTATTTATATAAAGTTCTAAATATATGTATTTACTTATATTTGCCATGAGTCAGGTCTATGTATATTTCCCTTTTGCAGTCTAGCAGTTTCAGTATGGGAATTATGTTTTAGTAAGTTTTCTTCTTACCCGGGGTATAGTCTCTTTTTCAATTTGACTTGTTTTTCTTTTAATCTTGCGGGCAAATTAGGCTTGCGAGGGCGCAAAATGCTGTTATTTGTTGTGCCATTCTTGGCACGAGAATTTTTGGGCGCGAATGTGAGTCTATGATGACGCAAGTTCGTAATTTCCTGCGTCTTAGTTGACGCCAGGTTGTTTGGCGCAAGTTGTGTCTATTATGACGCAAGTTGCGTCATTTTCGGATGTTTGTTGGTGGATACTTCCTTTTGTGTTGTGTGTCATACGTGGCGCCAGAAAATTTTGGTTTTATTTTACCCCACTTCCTATATGCTCCTTGCCTTCTTTATGCTCAGAGGGCTATGCTTTTTGCGTTTTTGCCTATTTTAGCATTTGCATTTTTTTTCCATTCCTGAAACTGCTATATGAGGAAATAAGATATTTTTGTTTAAATGTTATTTTTTCTTTTATATTTTACAAGATGTCTCAATCTGATCCTGTCTCAGAAGCTGCTGTAGGAACCATGCTGCCTGAACACAGTTCTACCAAAGCTAAGTGTATCTGTTGTAAGCTAGCGGAGACTATATCTCTGGCTGTAGTATGTAACAGTTGTCATGATAAGCTTTTGCATGCCGGAAATGTTTTTATTAGTACTAGTACAGTATCTGTTGTTCCCTCAACATCTAATGTACATGATATCTCTGTTGATATGAAAAATTATATTGCTAATGCAATACAGAAGGCTATGTCTGCTATTCTGCCTTCTAATAAACGTAAAAGGTCTTTTAAAACTTCTCATAATACTGATGAATTTTGTAATGACCAACAACATACTAATATATCCACCTCTGATGAGGATCCTACTTCAGACATTGACATTGATAAATCAACTTATCTTTCTGATGTGATTGCTAAGGAATGGTCTAAGCCTGGTACTTCTTTTGTTCCTTTTTCGAAGTTTAAAAAGTTGTATCATTTGCCAGTGGCTAAATTAGAGTTTTGGGAAAAAGTCCCTATGGTTGATGGAGCTATTTCTACTCTTGCCAAGCGTACTACTATTCCTATGGAAGATAGTACTTCTTTTAAAGATCCTTTAGATAGGAAAATTTAATCTTATCTAAGGAAAGCTTATTTACATTCTGGCTATATTCTCAGACCTGCCATTTCTATGGCTGATGTTGCAGCTGCATCGACTTTTTGGTTGGATATCTTACCACAACGGGAAAAAGATACTGATTTGTATAGCATTGTTCATTAATCACTTTCACCTAGATTTAGAGTTCTGTGTTAGCCGTCAAAAGCAGTGTTAAGGGGTCCTAACGCTGCTTTTTACCGCCCGCTGGTATTTAGAGTCAGGCAGGAAAGGGTCTACCGCTCACTTCCCTACCGCGATTCCAGGCTACCGCAGATCCCCTTACGTCAATTGTGTATCCTATCTTTATAATGGGATCTGCCTAACACCGGTATTTGGAGTCTTGGGAGAAGTGAGCGGTAGACCCTCTACTGACAAGACTCCTAACGACAAAAAAAGTCAGTAGTTAAGAGCTTTATGGGCTAATGCGTGAATATAAAGCTCTTAACTACTGTGCTCTAAAGTACACTAACACACATAAACTACCTATGTACCCCTAAACCGAGGCCCCCCCCACATCGCTGCCACTCTAATAATTTTTTTTAACCCCTAATCTGCCGACTGGACAACGCCGCCACCTACATTATACCTATAAACCCCTAATCTGCTGCCCCTAACATCGCCGACCCCTATATTATATTTATTAACTCCTAATCTGCCCCCCCCCAACGTCGCCATTACCTAACTACACTTATTAACCCCTAATCTGCCGATCTGACCTCGCCGCCACTATAATAAATGTATTAACCCCTAAACTGCCGCACTCCCGCCTCGCAAACACTATAATAAATAGTATTAACCCCTAATCTGCCCTCCCTAACATCGCCACCACCTACCTACAATTATTAACCCCTAATCTTCCGCCCGCACCGTCGCCGCTACTATAATAAAGTTATTAACCCCTAAACCTAACCCTAACCCTAACACCCCCTAAAATAAATATAATTTAAATTAAACAAAATCATATTCCTAAAATTAACTAAATTAATCCTATTTAAAACTAAATACTTACCTATAAAATAAACCCTAATATAGCTACAATATAAATAATAATTACATTGTAGCTATTTTAGGATTTATATTTATTTTACAGGCAACTTTGTATTTATTTTAACTAGGTACAATAGCTATTAAATAGTTAATAACTATTTAATAGCTACCTAGTTAAAATAAATACCAAATTACCTGTAAAATAAATCCTAACCTAAGTTACAAATACACCTAACACTACACTATCATTAAATTAATTAAAGGGACAGTCAACACCAGAATTTTTGTTGTTTAAAAAGATAGATAATCCCTTTATTACCCATTCCCCAGTTTTGCAAAACCAACACTGTTATATTAAAGGGACAGTCTAGGCCAAAATAAAATTTCATGATTCAGATAGAGCATGTAATTTTAAACAATTTTCCAATTTACTTTAATCACCAATTTTGCTTTGTTCTCTTGGTATTCTTAGTTGAAAGCATAACCTAGGAGGTTCATATGCTAATTTCTTAGACCTTGAAGCCCACCTCTTTCAGATTTTAACAGTTTTTCACCATTAGAGGGTGTTAGTTCACGTATTTCATATAGATAACACTGTGCTCGTGCACGAGAAGTTATCTGGGAGCAGGCACTGATTGGCTAGACTGCAAGTCTGTCAAAAGAACTGAAAAAGGGGCAGTTTGCAGAGGCTTAGATACAAGATAATCACAGAGGTTAAAAGTATATTATTATAACTGTGTTGGTTATGCAAAACTGGGGAATGTGTAATAAAGGGATTATCTATCTTGCAAAACAATAAAAATTCTGGTGTAGACTGTCCCTTTAATACACTTTTTACTTCTGTGACTAACTTGTATCTAAGCATCTTCTGACCGCCCCTAATCACATGACTTTTAGTTATTATCTATTGACTTGCATTTTAGCCAATTAGTGCAGTGTCTGCCACTAGCCACGAGCGTGATCACAATGCTATCTATATGGCCTACATGAGCTTGCTCTCCCCTGCTGTGAAAAGTAAATAAAATAGAGGCGGCCTTCAAGGGCTTAGAAATTATCATATGTGCTTTTCTAGGTTTGCTTTCAACTAGAATACCAAGAGAACAAAGCAAAATTGTTGATAAAAGTAAATTGGAAAGTTGTTTAAAATTACATGCCCTATTTGAAAAATGAAAGTTTTTTTTGGACTTGACTGTCACTTTAAATAAATTACATACAATTACCTAAAATAAAATACAATAAAATAAACTATACTATAATACAAAAAAACAAACACTAAATTACAAAAAAAGAAAAAAGAATTACAAGCAGTTTAAACTAATTACACCTAATCTAAGCCCCCTAATAAAATAAAAAAGCCCCCCAAAATAAAAAATTCTCTACCCTATTCTAAAATACAAAAGTAATCAGCTCTTTTACCAGCCCTTAAAAGGGCTTTTTGCGGGGCATTGCCCCAAAGTAATCAGCTCTTTTACCTGAAAATAAAAATACAATACCCCCCCAACATTACAACCCACCACCCACATACCCCTACTCTAACCCACCCAAACCCCCTTAAATAAACCTATTGCTAACCCCCTGAAGATCTCCCTACCTTGCGTCGTCTTCACTCAGCCGAGCCGAATTCTTCATCCAAGGTGCGCGGAGGAGGTTCTTCATCCGGTAGAAGTCTTCATCCAAGCGGGGCAAGAAGAGGTCCTCCGTCCGGTAGAAGTGTTCATCCAGGCGGCGTCTTCAATCTTCATCCATTCGGAGCGGGGCCATCTTCAACGGAGCCGACGCGGAGCCATCCTCTTCAACCGACGGACTAACGACGAATGAAGGTTCCTTTATGGGACGTCATCCAAGATGGTGTCCCTTCAATTCCGATTGGCTGATAGATCAGCCAATAGAATGCGAGTTCAATACGATTGGCTGATTGGATCAGCCAATCAGATTTTTTTTACCTTAATTCCGATTGGCTGATAGAATTTTATCAGCCAATCGGAATTGAAGGGACGCCATCTTGGATGACGTCCCTTAAAGGAACCTTCATTCGTCGTTAGTCCGTCGGTTGAAGAGGATGGCTCCGCGTCGGCTACGTTGAAGATGGCTCCGTTCCGAATGGAGGACCTCTTCTTGCCCCGCTTGGATGAAGTCTTCTACCGGATGAAGGACCTCCTCTGCGCACCTTGGATGAAGAATTCGGCTTGGCTGAGTGAAGACGACTCAAGGTAGGGAGATCTTCAGGGGGTTAGCAATAGGTTTATTTAAGGGGGGTTTGGGTGGGTTAGAGTAGGGGTATGTGGGTGGTGGGTTGTAATGTTGGGGGGGTATTGTATTTTTATTTTCAGGTAAAAGAGCTGATTACTTTTGTATTTTAGAATAGGGTAGGGAATTTTTTATTTTGGGGGGCTTTTTTATTTTATTAGGGGGCATAGATTAGGTGTAATTAGTTTAAACTGCTTGTAATTCTTTTTTATTTTTTGTAATTTAGTGTTTGTTTGTTTTTGTATTATAGTATAGTTTATTTTATTGTATTTTATTTTAGGTAAATGTATGTAATTTATTTAAAGTGACAGTCAAGTCCAAAAAAAACTTTCATTTTTCAAATAGGGCTTGTAATTTTAAACAACTTTCCAATTTACTTTTATTTTATTCTAGGTAATTGTATGTAATTTATTGAATTAATTTAATGATAGTGTAGTGTTAGGTGTATTTGTAACTTAGATTAGGATTTATTTTACAGGTAATTTGGTATTTATTTTAACTAGGTAGCTATTAAATAGTTAACTATTTAATAGCTATTGTACCTAGTTAAAATAAATACAAAGTTGCCTGTAAAATAAATATAAATCCTAAAATAGCTACAATATAATTATTATTTATATTGTAGCTATATTAGGGTTTATTTTATAGGTAAGTATTTAGTTTTAAATAGGATTAATTTAGTTAATTTTAGGAATATGATTAAATTAGATTTATGTTAGGGGGGGTGTTAGGGTTAGAGTTAGATTTAGGGGTTAATAACTTTATTATAGTAGCAGCGACGGTGTGGGCGGGATATTAGGGGTTAATAATTGTAGGTAGGTGGCGGCGATGTTAGGGAAGGCAGATTAGGGGTTAATACTATTTATTATAGTGTTTGCGAGGCGGGAGTGCGGAGGTTTAGGGGTTAATACATTTATTATAGTGGCTGCGAGGTCCAGGGGTTAATAAGTGTATTTAAGGTAGCGGCGACGTTGGGGGGGGGCAGATTAGGGGTTAATAAATATAATATAGGGGTCGGCGGTGTTAAGGGCAGCAGATTAGGGGTTCATAGGGATAATGTAGGTTGCGGCGGTGTACGGAGCGGCAGATTAGGGATTAATAGTATAATGCAGGTGTCAGCGATAGGGGCGGCAGATTAGGGGTTAATAAGTGTAAGATTAGGGGTATTTAGACTCGGGGTTCATGTTATGGTGTTAGGTGTAGACTTAGAAAGTGTTTCCCCATAGGAAGCAATGGGGCTGCGTTAGGAGCTGAACGCTGCTTTTTTGCAGCCTAAACTGCAGCCTAAACGCTGTTTTTTTTCAGCCCAAACTGCCCCATTGTTTCCTATGGGGATATCGTGCACAAGCACATTTTCCCAGCTTACCGCTACCGTAAGCAACGCTGGTATAAAGAGTTGAAGTGGAGCTAAGTTAGACTCAACGCACTCTTTTTTGAGCCTAACGCAGCCCCTCAGACAACTCGAAATACCAGCTTTGTTGGAAGGGTGCGTTGGGAAAAAAAACAGCGTTGGCTACGCGGGTTTTTACCGACATAACTCTAAATCTAGTGGTTTGTAAGGGTCCCAACTTTCAAGATGGTGACTATAAGGACTATTCTGCCTTTTGTTCAGCAAGGTCATTACATGTCCTCAATAGACTTACAGGATGCATATCTTCACATCCCGATTCATCCAGACCACTATCGGTTTCTGAGATTCTCTTTTCTAGACAAGCATTACCAATTTGTCGCTCTTCCATTTGGCCTAGCGACAGCTCCAAGAGTCTTTTTGAAGGTTCTCGGTGCCCTTCTATCTGTAATCAGAGAGCAGGGTATTGCGGTGTTTTCTTATTTGGACGATATCTTGGTACTTGCTCAATCTTTTCATTTAGCAGAATCTCACACAAAACAACTAGTGTGGTTTCTTCAAAGGCATGGTTGGAGGATCAATTTAGCAAAGAGTTTCTTGATTCCTCAGACAAGGGTCACCTTTTTAGGTTTCCAGATAGATTCAGTGTCCATGACCCTGTCTTTAACAGACAAGAGACAAATAAAATTGGTTTTAGCCTGTTGAAACCTTCAATCTCGATCATTCCCTTCAGTGGCTATGTGCATGGAAGTTTTAGGTCTCATGACTGCAGCATCTTACGCAATCCACTTTGCTCGTTTTCATATGAGACCTCTGCAGCTTTGAATGCTGATTCAATGGTGGAGGGATTATACTCGGATATCACAATTGATATTCTTAAATCCCAACTCTCAACTCTATCTGACTTGGTGGTTAGACCATCATCTGATTATGCAAGGGGCCTCTTTTGTTTGTCCTTCCTGGACTGTGATTTCAAAAGATGCAAGTCTTACAGGTTGTCTGGGGGTCTCTGACAGCACAAGGGGTTTGGAATCCTCAAGAGGCGAGGTTACCAATAAATATTTTAGAACTCCATGCTATTTTCAGGGCTCTTCAGGCTTGGCCTCTATTAAAGAGAGAATCATTCATTCGTTTTCAGACAGACAATATCACAACTGTGGCATATGTCAATCATCATGGTGGGTCTCGCAGTCCTTTAGCAATGAAAGAAGTATCCCGGATACTTTATTGGGTGGAATCCAACTCCTGTCTAATTTCTGCAATGCATATCCCAGGTGTTGACAATTTGGAAGCGGATTATCTCAGCCATCAGACTTTACATCCAGGGGAGTGGTGTCTCCATCCAGATGTATTTTGTCAGATTGTACAGATGTGGGGTCTTCCTGAAATAGATCTGATGGCTTCCCATCTAAACAAGAAGCTTCCCAGGTACCTTTCCAGGTCCAGGGTTCCTCAGGCGGAGACGGTGGATGCGTTGGCAGTTCCTTGGTTTTATAAACCTGCTTAAATTTTTCTGCTTCTAGTTCTTCTTCCAAGGGTGAGCTCCAAGATCATAATGGAACAATCGCATGCGTTTCTGATAGCACCAGCATGGCCTCACAGATTTTGGTTTGCGGATCTTGTCCAGATGTCAAGTTGCCAACCTTGGCCACTTCCTTTAAGACCAGACCTTCTTGGGGATATTGATCAAGCCGTCAACCGCAAATACGCTGGAATTCCACCGCGTAATTGTGGCGAGCTTGATTCGACCTAGTTATCAAAGCCTAAATACCGGCAAAAGTTTAAATCTGTGACGTAACATACAATCCGCCGGTCTCAATCCGACACAGATCGATCCTTTCGTCATTACAGACGCACTATTTGACACTTTTTCAAAGTTATCAAATAGCTACAGGTACGCTTGCGGCTTTTCCGGCCCAGTGTACCTGGTTTTCAATCCGCCACCCTGGAGGCCGCAGATGCCATAGGCATCAATTGGAGTCTGAAAGCAGAGAAAGCTTATGTTCGATGCTGCCAGATATCCTATTGATTTCTATGGTAGAAAAACAGTAATGTTTACACCTAACACCCTAACATAAGCCCCGAGTCTAAACACCCCTAATCTGCCACCCCGACATCGCCACCACCTACATAATGTTATTAACCCCTATTCCGCCCCGCGGCCACCTAAATAAACGTATTAACCCCTAAACCTCTGGCCTCCCACATAACTACTATTAACTAAACCTATTAACCCCCTAAACTGCCAGCCCCCCACATCGCCATAAACTAAATTAAGCTATTAACCCCTAAACCTAACAACCCGCTAACTTTACATTAAAATTACAACATCCGTATCTTATAATAAATTAAAACTTACCTGTAGAATTAAAATAAACTATTTTCAACTATTAATTAACCTACCCTAACTATTATACTAAAATTACATTAAACTACCAATTAAATTAACTATATTAAAAAAAAACTAACCCTACTCAAATGATTTAAATCTACTATTAAAAATTACAAAAAAACAAAACACTAAATTACAAAAAACAAACAAACCAAAGTATCAAAAATAAAAACGAATTACACCTAATCTAATGGCCCTATCAAAATAAAAAAGCCCCCCCAAAATAAAAAAATCCATAGCCTACAATAAACTACCAATGGCCCTTAAAAGGGCCTTTTGCGGGGCCTTGCCCCAAAGAAATCAGCTCTTTTACCTGTAAAAAAAATAATACAAACACCCCCAACAGTAAAACCTACCACCCAACCAACCAACCCCCCATAATAAAAAGCCTATCTAAAAAACCTAAGCTCCTTATTGCCCTGAAAAGGGCATTTCTATGGGCATTGCCCTTAAAAGGATATTTAGCTCTTTTACATGCCCAGACCCTACTCTAAAAATAAAACCCACCCAAAAAAACCTTAAATAAACCTAACACTAACCCCTGACGATACACTTATAGTTTTTGAAGTTCCGCTTGAAGGATCCATCCAGGAAAATGAGCAGTCCCTCACTCTCCATAGCACTGCCATTACGACTATTAGTTAGGTTAAAAGTTAAAAATTAAAATAGAATGTTTTATGCAACAGATTGGCAGCCTGCTTCACTTACACCATTAACATAATTTGAGATGTGAGCCTTAGCAGCCTTTATTAAGGTTATTAAGGTACCCAGTCTTGATGGAGGTGTTCAGAGGGCATGAACAAGCAAAAGGTTCATGCAAAACAGGATTGGCTAGGTGGGTTTTGATTTTAACCAATGCGTAAAGCCCTTTCTGCCTTAAATTGACAGGCTGGTGGCCACTAATCAAGCTATGACTACGGCACATTAAGCCAAAACGCATCAGCATCAGTGACCACCATCCTGTGTTTTAGCCCTGGATGCTGTAGTACGTTGTCAATTCATTTTTATGCTTGGTCCGGGAATTTGCTGTGTGCTGTTGTACACTGTTGTATTGGAATAAAGAAGAATCTAAGGATTTTTTAAGCAAGTGTCCGGTACTCTCTTCATTTTTGTCCCTCTGCATAGGTTAATTAATAGTTTAATATAGTTCATTTTAATTCTACAGGTAAGTTTTAATTTATAATGATAGGGATGTTGTACTTTTAATGTAAAGTTAGTGGGTTGTTAGGTTTAGGGGTTAATAGCTTAATTTAGTTTATGGAGATGTGGGGGGCTGGCGGTTTAGGGGTTAATAGGTTTAGTTAATGGTAGTGATGTGGGAGGTTTAGGGGTTAATACGTTTATTTAGGTGGCGGCTGGGTCCGGGAGCGGCGGAATAGGGGTTAATACATTTATTTAGTGGCGGTGGGGGTCTGGGAGTGGCGGAATAGGGGTTAATACATTTATTACAGTTGCGGCGGGGTCCGGGAGCGGCAGGATAGGGGTTAATAACTTTATTACAGTTGCGGCGGGATAGGGGTTAAACATTTTATTATAGTGGCGGCATTTAGTGACGGGGTATAAATAAAGTTGGGAAAAAGCTGAATAGCAGCGAGATCGATGACTGCTAGTTAACAACAGTCCAATGCTCATCGCCCCGTACTTGGTGTGCGGCTTTTTGCCGGCTTTTTTTATAAATATGGAGATTGTATTCAGGTCCATGGCCGCGATGTTAGGTGAGCGTATTAGTGCAGGCGAATGCAGCATTTGATAAATATCCCCTTCTGTCTCAAGGGCTGTTTTTCCATCAGGATCTCAAATTGCTAAATTTGAAGGTATTGAAATTGAATGCTTAGGGCTAGATTTATCATTGCTGAGGCGTACAGGGGCACAGCTCGCCTGTGGCGGGGCGAAATTACCCGTAGGTAATTAACATTGCACACAAGGGCAATTTTGCGCTCACGTGCAATCCCGCCCCCTGCCCGCGCACAGCCAATCACGTGCGGGCAGGAGCTGTCAATCTCCTCGGTCAGACTCGACCAAGGAGATTGAATTTTGCCACCTTTGAGGTGGCGAAGAGCTTAGGGAAGACCGCTGCTTGATAAATCACGGCAAGCACGTTTTTGTGACAACTTGCTGCCATAGGGGCTTGATAAATCTAGCCTTTAGTGCTTAGTCATAGAGGTTTCTCTGACTCAGTGATTAATACTTTGCTACAGGCTCATAAGTTTGTTTCACGGAAGATTTATTATCAGGTTTGGAAACTTATATTTCATGGTGTTCTTCCCATAAATACTCTTAGCATTCTTTTAGAATTCCTAGAATTTTACAGTTTCTTCAGGATGGTTTGGATAAAGGTTTGTCTGCAAGTACTTTGAAGGGACAAATCTCTGCTCTTTCTGTTTTATTTCTTAGAAAGATTGCTAATCTTTCTGACATTCACTGTTTTGTTCAGGCTTTGGTTCGTATCAAGCCTGTTATTAAATCAATTTCTCCTCCTTGGAGTCTTAATTTAGTTTTAAAGGCTTTGCAGGCTCCTCCATTTTTGCTGATGCATTTTTTGGATATTAAATTACTTTCTTGGAAAGTGTTGTTCCTTTTGGCTATCTCTTCAGCTAGTAGAGTTTCTGAATTGTCTGCTCTCTCTTGTGAGTCTCCTTTTCTGATTTTCCATCAGGATAAAGCTGTTTTACGGACTGGGTTTAAATTTCTTCCTAAGGTTGTGAATTCTAGCAACATTAGTAGGGAAATTGTTGTTCCTTCTTTGTGTCCTAATCCTAAGAATACTCTTGAAAGATCTTTACATTCTTTGGATGTTGTAAGAGCTTTGAAATACTATGTTGAAGCTACTAAGGATCTCCGAAAGACTTCTAGTCTAATTGCTGTTTTTTCTGGTCCTAGGAAAGGTCAGAAAGCCTGGCATCTTAGTTAAAGCTTTTGATTCACAAGGCTTATTTGGAGGCGGGACAGTCTCTGCCTCAGAGAATTACAGCTCATTCTACTAGATCAGTCACCACTTCTTGGGCTTTTAAGAATGAAGCTTCGGTTGATCAGATTTGCAAAGCAGCAACTTGGTCTTCTTTGCATACATTTACAAAATTTTACCATTTTGATGTATTTGCTTCTTCTGAAGCAGTCTTTGGTAGAAAAGTTCTTCAGTCAGCTGTCTCAGATTGTTTCTTCTGCTTATGATTTAAGTTTTTTTCTTGAAATTTATAAGAAAGATTTATTTTTTTGTATGGATTTATTTTTTTCAGCGGAAACATAGCCAATAACAGCATAGATAACTGCTAATTCAGACTAAGAATTATGAGATAGATTCACAATAACAGACCAACATAACAAACTACACGCTGGTAGCGTGATACTATTTTGTGTACAATAAAATTATAGTTACAACAAGACCTATTATATTACATAAGTGTGCTAAAGCGCAAATAGTAACAGAGTATTGAGTTACATATAGCGAGCTCCCTGCAGGCACACGATTGCTGCCTAAATAAATTAAAATTAACCACATTACGGTTCGTTTGGGGAACAGAATTTTACATCTGAAATGTTAACTGTGAATACATTAAAGTGACACTATCTATACTCAGAGAACTCGAACTCAGTAAAGTATAACTCACTATAACAATCACTTCAGGCGCTGCATAACATTATAAGCAGTACTGTTAAAACTTTAATGAAGTTCAGAAATCACAACTGACGCATAAAATACAGACCTATATATTTCACACTGTGCAGTGGTACTATTACACCACAATATTCTGATTTAATCATACCAATAACCAATAACACTATTTAACAGTGTATTGGGATTTGCACAAGAATAGTAACTAAATCTCTGCTTCACAAAAATAAAGTGACCTTTTATGTTTAATGTTATGAAATGTTAACTGTGAATGCATTAAAGTGATACTATCTATGCTAAGGGAATTCGAACTCAGTAAAGTATAACTCACTATAACAATCACTTCAGGTGCTGCACAACATTGCAAGCAGCACTGTTAAAACTTTAATGAAGTTCAGAAATCACAACTTATGCACAAAACAAGACCTGTATATTCTACACTGTGTAGTGGTACTATTACACCACAATATTCTGATTCAATCATACCAATAACCAATAACACTATTTAACAGTGTATTGGGATTTGCACAGGAATAGTAACTAAATCCCTGCCTTACAAAAATAAAGTTACCTTGTATGCTGAATATCACATCACTAGTTGACGTGAAAATACAGAATAGCTAGGGCTTCTCTAATATACACTTAGCTATTACGAAATAGAATTGAGTAAGATATATGTAAACTTGAAAGAATAATAGCTTGATTACACTATATCCTAGCTTATTCTCAATACAAAATCACTTTAGACCAGAGGGTCAAACGCAACTACATATGAGGCATTGGGATACTATAATACATACAAACCAATTTACTTGACATTAACCCTATGATAAGTAAACATAAAAGAGAGTGCAAGGAAAAATAGCAGTAGCAACAATACAGCCCCTGTTAAGTGACTTATATTGATACAATAATAAACAACTGAAGAATAATACCAGCAACTAACTTATCTCAGATATTCTAGAGAATTCTAGTAGCCCTGTACTCTAATACATTTAACGTTTCCTACACTAGACAACCAGCATTTTATGTGTAGATTATCCTATATGTAAGAGATCATTTCAAATAAATTAAAGTCTCAGAGGATGGATGACAACAATATTTATACATAAACATATTGTATCAGTATTTAACTGATTTCTTTTTGTACAAGACATCCGTGCTACCAAGCTGAGCTTAAGTAAACTCTCTACTAGGTATCGTTATAATAACCTACACTACATCAACTCAGTCTTATAGAATTGAACCGGTGTACCGCAGAGATTTCTGTATAGATTATACTGTAATATAATTATCTGGGCTATCATACCCCAAAGGCCTATTTACATAGATTATTGCATATAACACAATCTATACAAGACTACTTTATCCTAGGTTTTTAATCGTTTATGTTTCCCCCTTCTTTTTCCCCCTTCTCCAATTATTTTAACTAAACTAATAAAAGTTAAGTTTTAGACTCTGGAAGTAAACGCCGCACATGAGGTTACGACAGTGAGTGCTAAAACCGCATTCTTTTGTGGAAGTGACTCTATCACCTCCACTTTTTGTTTGTATGCTATTGTTGTGCGGTAGCACCCCTCCCTCTAACAGCATAGATTAATTTCATATTAACGGAAAATTATTGACCACTATAGAAATACTGGGAAGTGTGTCTGAGTGTAGTGCCATTGCTCAAACTCGTTTCCAATATATTTTTTCTTACCTTGGAAAATTTTCAATTGACTTTTTTTCCCTGCGGGCTGTTAGGCTCGCGGGGGCAGAAAATGCTTCATTTTATTGCGTCATTTTTGGCGCAAACTTTTTTGGCGCAAAATTTGGTCATTTCCGGCGCCGTAGTTGACGCAGAAAGTTGTATTCACTTAACGTAATTTTTTTGACGCATGTGTATTCAGACGATTTTTTTTCACCAAAAAATGTGGGCGTCGGTTTCGGCGTCAGAGGTTGTGGTGTCATACTTGGCGCCAAAAAATATGGGCGTTGTACTTAGCGCCAATAATGTGGGCGTCATTCTTGGCGCCAAAAATGTGGGCGTCTTTTTTGTTCCACTTTTTTCTCACATTATATAAGTCTCATTTTTTCATTGTTCTGGTTTCTAGAAGCTTGTTATTTTGCATTTTTTCCCATTCCTGAAACTGTCATTTAAGGAATTTGATAATTTTGCTTTATATGTTGTTTTTTACTATTACATATTTCTCGTACACTGTTCCTGTTTCAAAACATACTGAGGGATTCCTATTGACTGAGTTCAGTCCTACCAAAGCTAAGTTCATTTATTTTAAATGTTATGAATGTTTATCTTTAGCTATGGTTTGTTATAAGTTATCATGATAAACTTTTACATGCAGAATCCATTAGTATTTATGCTTTATGTATTGCTATTCTTTTTACAACTTATATACAAGATATACTTAGAAAATTTATAAGAATATTTTTCTGATTCTATTTTAAAGGCTTTGTCTGATATCGCGCCTTCTAATAAAATTTTTAGGTCTTTTTCAAACTTCTTTTTTAATTGTTGAAGTTTCAAATGACCAACAACATACTGATTTATCCTTCTCTGATGATGTTTTTTTCTCATTTAGAATTTTCTTCATCAGATATTGACACTAACAAATCTACTTTTTTATTTTTTATTAGAGTACATTTGTTCTTTGTTGAAAAGGTGTGGATTATTTTGGATATTGAGGTAACTAGTTCTTTTTTAAGACTAGCTAACATTTTATTTCTGCTTATTTTATCTTCTGTGTTTTCAGAGGTTTTCCAGTTCCTCATACTAGGGAATGGAATAGGCTGAGAATTTTCTTTTATTCCTTCTTCAAAGGTTTTAAATTATATTCTTTGCCGGCAGTTAAATTCAATTTTGCGGGTTCTCCAATTTAATGGGGCTATCTCTACTCCTGCTAAATATGCTATTGTTTCTATAGCAAAATAGTATTTATTTTCCTTTTAGATGGTTGTATCTTATTTAAGGAAAATTATTTATTTTCAGGTACTTTTCTTGGACCTGTGATTTATTTGGATGATGTTGCAATTGCTTCATTTTTCTGTTTACTTTAAGATCAAGTATCAGATTATGATTTATTTAGCATTGTTAAAGGGACAAAATCTACTGCTCATTTGAGGTTCAGACTAGGTGTTGTTGCATTTGTCTTGTTGTCTTGCATTTGTTGATTATGCAAGTCCAGTGTGTTGACTGGTCCTTTAACTGGATTAACATGCTAATAATTTCATTTGTGTCTTCATTTTATTAAATATTTTCGCAAATGAGGTTTAATCTATGTCTTTAGCTGTTTTAGCTAGAAGAATTTTGTGATTTCTAAAAAATCCATATTTCTTTTTCTTTCATGTAATTGGCAAGAGTCCATGAGCTAGTGACATATGGGATATACAATCCTACCAGGAGGGGCAAAGTTTCCCAAACCTCAAAATGCCTATAAATACACCCCTCACCACACCCACAATTCAGTTTTTACAAACTTTGCCTCCTATGGAGGTGGTGAAGTAAGTTTGTGCTAAGATTTCTACGTTGATATACGCTTCTCAGCATTGTTGAAGCCCGATTCCTCTCAGAGTACAGCGAATGTCAGAGGGACGTGAAGGGAGTATCACCTATTGGATACGATGATTTCCCTAATGGGGGTCTTTTTTTCATGGGTTCTCTGTTATCGGTCGTAGAGATTCATGCAAATTATATAAAGTTCTAAATATATGTATTATACTTATATTTTCCATGAGTCAGATTAATGTATTTCCTTCTGCAGACTGTCAGTTTCATATTTGGGAATATAAAACACTTTAAGAAATTTGTTTCTTACCTGGGGTTTAGTCTTTTTCAATTTTGACTACTTTGCATTTGCGGGTATTAGGCCCGCGGGTGCGTCAAATGTTAGACTTTATTGCGTCATTTTTGGTGCAAACTTTTTTGGCGCGGGAAATTACGTTGACGCAACTTCGTCATTTCCGGCGTCATACGTAACGTCGAGACCTTTTACACGGCGGCGTCAATAGTGACGCAAGTGTGTCATTTCCGGTCATTTTTGGCGCCAAAAAAGTTTACGTTACGTTGTGCGTCATACTTGGCGCCAAATTTTTTTCATTATTTCAATACCCCATTCATGTTTCCCTCCTGCTTTCTTCTCTATCAAGAGGCCTATGCTTTTGCATTTTTTTCCATTCCTGAAACTGTCATTTAAGGAAATAGATCATTTTGCTTTATATGTTGTTTTTTCTTTTACATTGAGCAAGATGTCCCAATCCGATCCTGTCTCTGAAGTTTCTGCTGGAACATTGCTGCCTGACATCGGTTCTACTAAAGCTAAGTGCATTTGTTGCAAAATTGTAGAAATTATTCCACCGAATGTCATTTGTAATAGTTGTCATGATAAACTTTTACATGCAGATAGTGTTTCTATCAGTAATAGTACATTGCCAGTTGCAGTTTCTTCAACTTCTAATGTGCATGATATACCTGTAAATTTTAAAGAATTTGTTTCTGAATCTATTATGAAGGCTTTGTCTGCATTTCCACCTTCTAATAAACGTAAAAGGTCTTTTAAAACTTCTCATTTAGCTGATGAAATTTCAAATGACCAACAACATAATAATTCATCCTCTTCTGCTGAGGATCTATCTGAAACAGAAGATCCTTCCTCAGATATTGACACTGACAAATCTACTTATTTATTTAAAATAGAGTATATGCGTTCTTTATTAAAAGAAGTGTTAATTACTTTGGATATTGAGGTAACCAGTCCTATTGACGTTCAGTCTAATAAACGTTTAAATGCTGTTTTTAAACCTCCTGTGGTTTCCCCAGGTGTTTTTCCCATTCCTGAGGCTATTTCTGATATGATTTCTAGGGAATGGAATAAGCCAGGTACTTCCTTTGTTCTTTCTTCAAGGTTTAAGAGATTGTATCCTTTACCAGCAAAATCTATAGAGTTTTGGGGAAAAATCCCCAAAGTTGATGGGGCTATTTCTACTCTTGCTAAACGTACCACTATTCCTATGGAAGATAGCACTTCCTTTAAGGATCCTTTAGATAGGAAGCTTGAATCTTATCAAAGGAAGGCCTATTTATATTTAGGTCATCTTCTCAGACCTGCTATTTCTTTGGGTGATGTTGCGGCTGCATCAACTTTCTGGTTGGAAAATTTAGCGCAACATGAATTGGATTCTGACATATCTAGCATTGTTCGCTTACTGCAACATGCTAATCATTTTATTTGTGATGCCTTTTTTGATATTATCAAAATTGATGTTAGATCCATGTCTTTAGCTGTATTAGCTAGAAGAGCTTTGTGGCTTAAATCTTGGAATGCTGATATGACATCTAAATCTAGATTACTATCTCTTTCTTTCCAAGGTAATAATTTATTTGGTTCTCAGTTGGATTCTATTATTTCAACTATCACTGGAGGAAAAGGAGTTTTTTTGCCTCAGGATAAAAAACCTAAGGGTAAATCTAAGGCTTCTAACCATTTTCTTTCCTTTCGTCAGAATAAGGAACAAAAACTCAATCCTCCTCCCAAGGAATCTGCTTCCAGTTGGAAGCCTTCCTCAAATTGGAATAAATCCAAGCCATTTAGGAAACCAAAGTCTGCCCCTAAGTCCGCATGAAGGTGCGGCCCTCATTCCAGCTCAGCTAGTAGGGGCAGATTAAGGTTTTTCAAGGATTTTTGGATAAAATCTGTCCAAAATCATTGGATTCAGATCATTGTCTCTCAAGGGTATCGAATAGGATTCAAAGTAAGACCTCCTGTGAGAAGATTTTTTTCTCTCACACATTCCTGTAAATTCAATAAAAGCTCAGGTTTTTCTGAAGTGTGTTTCAGACCTGGAGTCTTCAGGGGTAATCATGCCAGTTCCTCTTCAGGAACAAGGTTTGGGGTTTTATTCAAACCTATTCATTGTACCGAAGAAAGAAAATTTGTTCAGACCAGTTCTGGATCTGAAAATTTTGAATCGTTATGTAAGAGTACCAACTTTCAAGATGGTGACTATAAGGACTATTCTGCCTTTTGTTCAGCAAGGACATTATATGTCCACAATAGACTTGCAGGATGCATACCTTCATATTCCGATTCATCCAGAACACTATCAGTTTCTGAGATTCTATTTTCTAGACAAGCATTACCAATTTGTTGCTCTTCCATTTGGCCTAGCAACAGCTCCAAGAATCTTTTCGAAGGTTCTGGGTGCCCTACTATCTGTAATCAGAGAACAGGGTATTGCGGTGTTTCCTTATTTGGACGATATCTTGGTAATAATTCAGTCTTTGCATACTGCAGAATCTCACACGAATCAACTAGTGTTGTTTCTTCGGAAACATGGCTGGAGGATCAATTTACCAAAAAGTTTCTTGATTCCTCAGACAAGGGTCACCTTTTTAGGTTTCCAGATAGATTCAGTGTCTCTAACAGACAAGAGACGTTTAAAATTGCTTGCAGCCTGCCGGCACCTTCAGTCTCAGTCATTCCCTTCAGTGGCTATGTGTATGGAAGTTTTAGGTCTCATGACTGCAGCATCGGACACAATCCCCTTTGCTCGTTTTCACATGAGACCTCTACAGCTTTGTATGCTGAATCAATGGTGCAGGGATTATACAAAGATATCACAATTAATATCCTTGAATCCTAATGTACGACACTCTCTGACATGGTGGATAGATCACCATTGTTTGGTTCAAGGGGCTTCTTTTGTTCGCCCAACCTGGACTGTGATCACAACAGATACGAGTCTTTCAGGTTGGGGAGCCCTTTGGGGGTCTCTGACAGCACAAGGGGTTTGGAAATCTCAAGAGGCGAGATTACCAATCAATATTTTAGAACTCCGTGCAATTCTCAGGGCTCTTCAGTTCTGGCCTCTACTAAAGAGAGAACCGTTCATTTGTTTTCAGACAGACAATATCACAACTGTGGCTTATGTCAATCATCAGGGTGGGACTCACAGTCCCCAAGCTATGAAAGAAGTATCTCGGATACTTGCTTGGGCGGAATCCAGCTCCTGTCTAATCTCTGCGGTGCATATCCCAGGTGTAGACAATTGGGAGGCGGATTATCTCAGCCGCCAGACTTTACATCCAGGGGAGTGGTCTCTCCATCCAGATGTGTTTTCTCAGATTGTTCAGATGTGGGGGCTTCCAGAGATAGATCTCATGGCCTCTCATCTAAACAAGAAACTTCCCAGATACCTGTCCAGGTCCAGGGATGTTCAGGCGGAAGCAGTGGATGCGCTGACACTTCCATGGTGTTATCAACCTGCTTACATCTTCCCGCCTCTAATTCTTCTTCCAAGAGTGATTTCCAAAATCATCATGGAACAGTCTTTTGTGTTGCTGGTGGCTCCAGCATGGCCACACAGGTTTTGGTATGCGGATCTGGTTCGGATGTCCAGTTGCCCGCCTTGGCCGCTTCTGTTACGGCCGGACCTACTATCTCAAGGTCCGTTTTTCCATCAGGATCTCAAATCATTAAATTTGAAGGTGTGGAAATTGAACGCTTAGTTCTAAGTCAGGTTTCTCTGATTCAGTGATTAATACTATGTTACAAGCTCGTAAATCTGTCTCTAGGAAGATTTATTATAGAGTTTGGAAGGCTTACATTTCATGGTGTTCTTCTCATAAATTCTCCTGGCATTCTTTTACAATTCCTAGAATTTTGCAGTTTCTTCAGGATGGTCTGGATAAGGGTTTGTCTGCAAGTTCCTTGAAAGGACAAATCTCCGCTCTTTCTGTTTTATTTCACAGAAAAATTGCTATACTTCCTGATATACACTGTTTTGTACAGGCTTTAGTTCGTATTAAGCCTGTCATTAAGTCAATTTCTCCTCCTTGGAGTCTTAATTTGGTTTTGAAGGCGTTACAGGCTCCTCCATTTGAGCCCATGCATTCTTTGGACATTAAACTACTTTCTTGGAAAGTGTTGTTCCTTTTGGCTATCTCTTCTGCTAGAAGAGTTTCTGAGCTATCTGCTCTTTCTTGTGAGTCTCCTTTTCTGATTTTTCATCAGGATAAGGCAGTTTTGCAGACTTCTTTTCAATTTTTACCTAAGGTTGTGAATTCTAACAACATTAGTAGAGAAATTGTTGTCCCTTCTTTATGTCCTAATCCTAAGAATTCTTTGGAGAGATCCTTACATTCTTTGGATGTGGTAAGAGCTTTGAAATATTATGTGGAAGCTACTAAAAATTTCAGGAAGACTTCTAGTCTATTTGTTTTATTTTCTGGTCCTAGGAAAGGTCAGAAAGCTTCTGCTGTTTCCTTGGTTTCTTGGTTGAAACTTTTGATTCATCAAGCTTATTTGGAGTCGGGTCAAACCCCGCCTCAGAGAATTACAGCTCATTCTACTAGATCAGTCTCTACTTCATGGGCTTTTAAGAATGAAGCTTCAGTCGATCAGATTTGCAAAGCAGCCACTTGGTCCTCTTTGCATACATTTACTAAATTCTACCATTTTTATGTATTTGCTTCTTCGGAAGCAGTTTTTGGTAGAAAAGTTCTTCAGGCAGCTGTTTCAGTTTGATTCTTCTGCTTTTTTTGTTAAAGTTTTTTCCTTTCAAAAGTGAAAATAAACTTATTTTTGGGTTGTGGATTATTTTCTTAGCAGAATATGGCTGTTTTTGTTTTAGTCCCTCCCTCTCTAGTGACTCTTGAGTGGAAGACTCCACATCTTGGGTATTGATATCCCATATGTCACTAGCTCATGGACTCTTGCCAATTACATGAAAGAAAGCATAATTTATGTAAGAACTTACCTGATAAATTCATTTCTTTCATATTGGCAAGAGTCCATGAGGCCCACCCTTTTTTATGGTGGTTATGATTTTTTGTATAAAGCACAATTATTTCCAAATTTCCTTTGTTGATGCTTTCTACTCCTTTCTTTATCACCCCACTGCTTGGCTATTCGTTAAACTGAATTGTGGGTGTGGTGAGGTGAGGGGTGTATTTATAGGCATTTTGAGGTTTGGGAAACTTTGCCCCTCCTGGTAGGATTGTATATCCCATATGTCACTAGCTCATGGACTCTTGCCAATATGAAAGAAATGAATTTATCAGGTAAGTTCTTACATAAATTATGTTTTTTCCAAGATAATCAAATTATAATTGGATTCAATTCTTAACTGTTACTCTGGGCTTCAAGATTGAGTTCTAAGACTAAAACTTTAAGCTTATATTAGTTTGGTTGTTCTTACTAAGGAACGAAATCCTAAATTCTTACCCAAGTAACATGTTTTTAATTGGAAGTTTTTTAGTTCAAAATCAGCTCCCTAAATTTGCGTGTATGTGCCCTATTCCAGCTTGGCTGGTAAGGGGCAGGTTAAGACTTTTTTTTAAATTTGTTTGGTTCTATTCGGTCCAAATTTCTTAGATTTTGGGTACAGAATAAAATTCAGAGTAAAATCGTCTGTGAGAAGTCTTTTTCTCTCTATTATATTCCAGCTATTCCAGTAAGGCTAACACTTTCCTTAAGTGTGTTTCAGTCCTATATATTTTGGGTAATGTTGAAGCGCGGCTGATCACCCGTTGGGGCTCAAGCGCTGCTCAGACCTGGAATCTTCTGGGGTATATATTCCAGTTCCATTTTTAGGAACTGGGTTTTGGGGTTTTATTCAAAACTATTCATTGTTCCAAGATAGAAAATCTTTTTTATATAAATGTACCATCTTTTAGATTGGTATTTATATGGTCTATTCTGCTTTTTTTGTTGTCAGTGATAGCATTATTTGTTTTCATTAGATACAATAGATGCATATCTTCATTTTCTGTTTTCATTCAGATTATTTTTATTTTCTGAGACTGCGGAATCTCATATGATTCAACCTTGTTTTTTCAAGACATGGTTAGAGGATCTTGTTTTTATCAAAAACTCTTGATTCCTCACACAAGGGTCACCTTTTTTTAGGTTTCCAGATAGTTTGTGTCACTGTCTTTATCTCTAACAGACAAGTGACAATTTTATTGGGTTCCATCTGTCGGTACCTTCAGTCTCTATTATTTCCTTCAGTTGCTATATATGCATGGAAGTTTTAGGTCTTATGGCTGCAGCATTGGATTCAATTCCCTTTGCTCATTTTCATAGAAAACCTTTCCAGTTTTTTATGCTGCATAATGGTGCAGGGATTCTAGGTTTTCACTTTTTAAATATTTGAATCCTAATGTTTATCTATCTTTGATTCGGTGATTAAGATCACCATCATTTAGTTCTACAGGTCTCTTCGATTCTTTCAATCTGGACCATGATCTCTACAGATGCGAGTCTTTTAGGTTGGGAGGCTGTCTGAGGATCTCTGTCAGCACAAGGGGTTTGGAAATCTCCGGAGGCGAGATTACCTTTGATATTTTGGAACTCCGTGCATTCTCAGAGTTCTTCAATTGGTTTTTTTTTGAAGAAGAGACATTTATTGTTTTTTTCAGACAATGTCACAACTGTGGTGTATGTCAATCATCAGGGTGGGACTATCAGTCCTTAGGCTGTGACAGAAGTATCTCAGATATTTGCGTGGGCTAAATCCAGCTCCTATCTAACTTCTGTGTTTTTTTTCCCAGGTATAGACATTTGGGAAGCGGATTATCTCTGATAATCAAGCTTTACATCCGGGAGAATGGTCTCTTTACCCAGATATGTTTTTCATTTTTTCAGATGTGAGGGCTTCCAGAAATAGATCTGTTGGCATCTCATCTAAACAAGGAACTTCCCAGGGGCCTATTCAGGTCCGGGGATCCTCAGGCGGAAGTAGCGTATGCATTGACACTTCCTTGGAATTATCATTCTGCCTATATCTTTTTGCCTCTAGTTCTTCTTCCAAAAGTGATTTCTAAAATTCTAATGGAGCGTTCGTTTGTACTGCTGGTGGCTCCAGCATGGCCTCACAGGTTTTGGTATGCGGATCTCATTCGGATGGCCAGTTGCCAACCTTGGACACTTCCGTTAAGACCAGACCTTCTATCTCAAGGCCCATTTTTCCATCAGGATCTCAAATCATTAAATTTGAAGGTATGGAGATTGAACGCTTGATTCTGAGTAATAGAGGTTTCTCTGACTCAGTGATTAATGCTATGTTACAGGCTCATAAATCTGTCTCTAGAAAGATTTATTATCGAGTTTGGAAGAATTACATTTCTTGGTGTTCTTCTCATAAATTCTCTTGGCATTCTTTTAGAATTCCTAGAATTTTACAATTTCTTCAGGATGGTTTTTCTGATTTTTTCATCAGGATAAGGTGGTTTTTGCTGTCCTCATTTCAATTCTTACCTAAAGTTGTGAATTCTAGCAACCTTAGGGAGGAATTATTGTCTTTTCCTAAGACTTCTTTGGTAAGATTCTTACATTCTTTGGATATGGTAAGAGTTTTGAAATCCTATGTTGAAGCTATTCAGATTTCAGACGGACTTCTAGTCTATTTGTTATCTTTTCTGGTTTTAGGAAGGTCAAAAGGCTTCTGCCATTTCTTTGGCATCTTGGTTAAACTTTTGATTCATCATGCTTATTTGGAGTCGGGTTGATTCCCGCCTCAGAGGATTACGGCTCATTCTACTAGGTAAGTGTCTACTTCCTGGGCTTTTAAGAATGAAGCTTCTGTTGATCAGATTTGCAAAGCAATGACTTGGTCTTCTTTGCATACTTTTACTAAATTCTACCATTTTGATGTTTTCTCTTCTTCAGAAGCAGTTTTGGTAGAATGGTACTTCAGGCAGCTGTTTCAGTTTGATTCTTCTGCTTATAATTTCAGTTTTTTTCATTATAAAAATTGAAACTTTTTGATTTGGGTAGTGGATTAATTTTTCAGCGGAATTGGCTGTCTTTATTTTATCCCTCCCTCTCTAGTGACTCTTGCGTGGAAGTTCCACATCTTGGGTATCTGCTATCCCATACGTCACTAGCTCATGGACTCTTGCTAATTACATGAAAGAAAACATAATTTCTTTCATGTAATTAGCAAGAGTCCATGAGCTAGTGACGTATGGGATATACATTCCGACCAGGAGGGGCAAAGTTTCCCAAACCTTAAAATGCCTATAAATACACCCCTCACCACACCCACAATTCAGTTTTACAAACTTTGCCTCCGATGGAGGTGGTGAAGTAAGTTTGTGCTAGATTCTACGTTGATATGCGCTCCGCAGCAAGTTGGAGCCCGGTTTTCCTCTCAGCGTGCAGTGAATGTCAGAGGGATGTGAGGAGAGTATTGCTTATTTGAATGCAGTGATCTCTTTCTACGGGGTCTATTTCATAGGTTCTCTGTTATCGGTCGTAGAGATTCATCTCTTACCTCCCTTTTCAGATCGACGATATACTCTTATATATACCATTACCTCTGCTGATTCTCGTTTCAGTACTGGTTTGGCTTTCTACAAACATGTAGATGAGTGTCCTGGGGTAAGTAAATCTTATTTTCTGTGACACTCTAAGCTATGGTTGGGCACTTTGTTTATAAAGTTCTAAATATATGTATTCAAACATTTATTTGCCTTGACTCAGAATGTTCAACTTTCCTTATTTTTCAGACAGTCAGTTTCATATTTGGGATAATGCATTTGAATTAATCATTTTTTCTTACCTTCAAAAATTTGACTCTTTTTTTCCTGTGGGCTGTTAGGCTCGCGGGGGCTGAAAATGCTTCATTTTATTGCGTCATTCTTGGCGCTGACTTTTTTGGCGCAAAAATTCTTTTCCGTTTCCGGCGTCATACGTGTCGCCGGAAGTTGCGTCATTTTTTGACGTTATTTTGCGCCAAAAATGTCGGCGTTCCGGATGTGGCGTCATTTTTGGCGCCAAAAGCATTTAGGCGCCAAATAATGTGGGCGTCTTATTTGGCGCTAAAAAATAAGGGCGTCGCTTTTGTCTCCACATTATTTAAGTCTTATTTTTTCATTGCTTCTGGTTGCTAGAAGCTTGTTCTTTGGCATTTTTTTCCCATTCCTGAAACTGTCATTTAAGGAATTTGATCAATTTTGCTTTATATGTTGTTTTTTCTCTTACATATTGCAAGATGTCTCACGTTGCATCTGAGTCAGAAGATACTACAGGAAAATCGCTGTCTAGTGCTGGAGCTACCAAGCTAAGTGTATCTGCTATAATTTTTGGTTTCTGTTTCTCCAGCTGTTGTTTGTATTGCATGTCATGACAAACTTATTAATGCAGATAAAATTTCCTTTAGTACTGTTACATTACCTGTTGCTGTTCCGTCAACATCTAATTTTCAGAGTGTTCCTAATAAACATAAGAGATTTTATTTTTTAAATCCATTAAGAAGGCTATGTCTGTTATTTCTCCTTCTAGTTTACATAAAAGTCTTTTAAAACTTCTCTTTTTTCAGATGAATTTTTAAATGAACATCATCATTCTGATACTGATAATGGTTCTTCTGGTTCAGAGGTTTCTGTCTCAGAGGTTGATGCTGATAAATCTTTGTATTTGTTCAAGATGGAATTTATTCATTCTTTATTTAAAGAAGTATTAATTGCATTAGAGGATTCTGGTCCTCTTGATACTAAATCTATACGTTTAAATAAGGTTTTTAAATCTCCTGTAGTTATTCCAGAAGTGTTTAATCTCCCTGATGCTATTTCTGATGTAATTTCCAGGGAATGGAATAATTTGGGTAATTATTTTATTCCTTCTAAACGTTTAAGCAATTATATCCTGTGCCATCTGTCAGATTAGAGTTTTTTTGGGACAAAATCCCTAAGGTTATGGGGCTGTCTCTACTCCTGCTAAATGTGCTACTATTCCTACGGCAGATATTAATTAATTTAAGGATCCTTTAGATAGGAAAATTGAATCCTTTCTAAGAAAAGCTTACTTATGTTCAGGTAATCTTCTTAGACCTGCTATATTTTTAGCGGATGTTGCTGCAGCTTCAACTTTTTGGTTAGAAGCTTTAGCGCAACAAGTAACAGATCATAATTTTATAGCATTATTATTATTCTATAACATGCTAATAATTTTATTGGCGATACCATCTTTTGTTATCATTAGAGTTGATGTCAGGTATATGTCTCTAGCTATTTTAGCTAGAAAAGCTTTATGGATTAAACTTGGAATGCTGATATGTCTTCTAAGTCAACTTTGCTTTCCTTTTCTTTCCAGGGTAATAAATTATTATTTCAACTGTTTCTGGAAGGAAGGGAACTTTTTTACCAAAGGATAAAAAATCTAAGGTAAATTTAGGTCTAATAATCATTTTCGTTCCTTTCCTCACAATAAGGAACAAAAGCCTGATCCTTCATCCTCAGGAGCGGTATCAGTTTGGAAACTATTTCCAGTTTGGAATATATCCAAGCCTTATAGAAAACCTATAGCCAGCTCCTAAGTACCCATGAAGGTGCGGACCTTATTCCAGCTCAGCTGGTATGGGGCAGATTACGTTTTCTTCAAAGAAATTTTGATCAATTCCATTCTCAATTTCTGGTTTCAGAACATTGTTTCAGAAAGGTACAGAATTGGCTTCAGTTAAGGCCTCCTGCTAAGAGATTTTTTTCTTCCCGTGTCCCAGTTAACACAGCAGAGGCTCAGCATTTCTGAAATGTGTTTCAGATCTAGAGTTGGCTGGAGTAATTATGCCAGTTCCTGTTCTGGAACAGGGGCTGGGGTTTTATTTTATCTCTTCATTGTACCAAAGAAGGTCAATTCCTTCAGACCAGTTCCGGATCTATCAATATTGAATCGTTATGTAAGGATACCAACATTCAGTTTCTGTAGGGCTGTCCTGCCTTTTGTTTAGCAAGGGCATTATATGTCTACAATAGATTTACAGGATGTGTATCTGCATATTCCGATTCATCCAGATCACTTTTCGTGTCTGAGATTCTCTTTTTAGACAAGCATTACCAGTTTTGTGGCTCTACCGTTTGGCCTAGCCTCAGTTCCAAGAATTTTTTTCAAAGGTTCTCGGTGCCCTTCTTTCTGTAATCAGAGAACAGGGTTTTGGTATTTCCTTATTGGACGATATCTGGGTACTTGCTCAGTCTTCTCATTTTCGAAGAATCTCATACGAATCGACTTGTGTTGTTTCAAGTTCATGGTTGGAGGATCAATTTACCAATCAGTTCATTGATTCCTCAGACAAGGGTAACCTTTTTAGGTTTCTAGAATAGATTCAGTGTCTATGACTCTGTTCTTGTCAGACAAGAGAAGTTTAACATTGATTTCAGCTTGTCAAAACCTTCAGTCACAATCATTCCCTTTGGTAGCCTTATGCATGGAAATTTTAGGTCTTAGGACTGCCGCATCAGATGCGATCTCCTTTGCTTGTTTTCACATGCGACCTCTTCAGCTCTGTATGCTGAACCAATGGTGCAGGGATTACTCAAAGATATCTCAATTAATATCTTTAAACCGATTATACGACACTCTCTGACATGGTGGACATGGTGTTTTCTTTCATGTAATTAGCAAGAGTCCATGAGCTAGTGACGTATGGGATAATGACTACCCAAGATGTGGATCTTTCCACGCAAGAGTCACTAGAGAGGGAGGGATAAAATAAAGACAGCCAATTCGCAGAGATTAGACAGGAGCTGGATTCCGCCCAAACCAAAATTTGAGATACTTCTTTCATAGCCAGAGGACTGTGAGTCCCTCCTTGATGATTGATGTATGCCACAGTTGTGACATTGTCTATCTAAAAACAAATGAACAACTCTCTCTTCAGAAGAGGCCAAAACTGAAGAGCTCTGAAATTGCACGGAGTTCCAAAATATTGATCGGAAATCTCACCTCCTGAGATTCCCAAACCCCTTGTGCCGTCAGAGACCCCCACACAGCTCCCCAACCTGTAAGACTTGCATCTGTTGAGATTATAGTCCAGGTCGGAAGAACAAAGAAGCCCCCTGAACTAAACGATGGTATTCATTGTTTTGTACAAGCTTTGGTTCGTATAAAACCTGTCATTAAGTCAATTTCTCCTCCTTGGAGTTTGAATTTGGTTCTGGGGGCTCTTCAAGCTCCTCCTTTTGAACCCATGCATTCTTTGGTCATTATATTACTTTTTTGGAAAGTTTTGTTTCTTTTGGCCATCTCTTCTGCCAGAAGAGTCTCTGAATTATCTACTCTTTTTTGTGAGTCTCCTTTTCTGATTTTGCATCAGGATAAGGCGGTGCTGCGAACTTCTTTTGAATTTTTTACCTAAGGTTGTGAATTCTAACAACATTAGTAGAGAAATTGTGGTTCCTTCATTATGTCCTAATCCTATGAATTCTAAGGAGAAATCATTGCATTCTTTGGATGCTGTTAGAGCTTTGTAATATTATGTTGAAGCTATTAAGTCTTTCCAAAAGACTTCTAGTCTATTTGTCATCTTTTCCGGTTCTAGAAAAGACCAGAAAGCTTCTGCCATTTCTTTGGCATCTTGGTTGAAATCTTTAATTTCATCATGCCTATGTTGAGTCGGGTAACACTCCGCCTCAAAGGATTACAGCTCATTCTACTAGGTTAGTTTCTACTTCCTGGGCGTTTAAGAATGAAGCTTCGGTTGATCAGATTTGCAAAACAGCAACTTGGTCCTCTTTGCATACTTTTACTAAATTCTACCATTTTGATGTGTTTTCTTCTTCTGAAGCAGTTTTTGGTAGAAACGTTCTTCAGGCAGTGGTTTCAGTTTGAATCCTCTGCTTATGTTTTTTCATTAAAAATTTTATTCTGGGTGTGGATTATTTTCAGCAGGAATTGGCTGTCTTTATTTTATCCCTCCCTCTCTAGTGACTCTTGTGTGGAAAGATCCACATCTTGGGTAATCATTATCCCATACGTCACTAGCTCATGGACTCTTGCTAATTACATGAAAGAAAACATAATTTATGTAAGAACTTACCTGATAAATTCATTTCTTTCATATTAGCAAGAGTCCATGAGGCCCGCCCTTTTTTGTGGTGGTTTTGATTTTTTTGTATAAAGCACAATTATTCCAATTCCTTATTTTATATGCTTTCGCACTTTTTTCTTATCACCCCACTTCTTGGCTATTCGTTAAACTGAATTGTGGGTGTGGTGAGGGGTGTATTTATAGGCATTTTAAGGTTTGGGAAACTTTGCCCCTCCTGGTAGGAATGTATATCCCATACGTCACTAGCTCATGGACTCTTGCTAATATGAAAGAAATGAATTTATCAGGTAAGTTCTTACATAAATTATGTTTTATGTAAGAACTTACCTGATAAATTCATTTCTTTCATATTAGCAAGAGTCCATGAGGCCCACCCTTTTTGTGGTGGTTATGATTTTTTTGTACAAAGCACAATTATTCCAATTCCTTATTTTTGATGCTTTCGCTCCTTTCTTATCACCCCACTTCTTGGCTATTCATTAAACTGAATTGTGGGTGTGGTGAGGGGTGTATTTATAGGCATTTTAAGGTTTGGGAAACTTTGCCCCTCCTGGTAGGAATGTATACGTCACTAGCTCATGGACTCTTGCTAATATGAAAGAAATGAATTTATCAGGTAAGTTCTTACATAAATTATGTTTTTTATTTGATCCCTCTCTCTCTAGTGAGTCTTCTGTGGACTTCCACATCTTGGGTATTTCTATCCCATATGTCACTAGCTCATGGACTTTTGCCAATTACATGAAAGAAAACATAATTTATGTAAGAAATTACCTGATGATAAATTTAATTTCTTTCATATTGGCAAGAGTCCATGAGACCCACCCTTTTTATGTTGGTTATGATTTTTTGTATAAAAGCACAATTATATTTCTAGTTCCTCTTTTTGTATGCTTTTTTACTCATTATTTTATCACCTCACTTCTTGGCTATTCATTAAACTGAGTTGTGGGTGTGGTGGGAGGTGTATTTATAGGCACTTTGAGGTTTGGAAAACTTTGCCCCTCCTGGTAGGATTGTATATCCCATACGTCACTAGCTCATGGACTCTTGCCAACATGAAAGAAATGAATTTATCAGTTAAGTTCTTGCATAAATTATGTTTTTATAGCAGTGCACTGGCTGCTCATACCCCGTATTATTGCTTGCGGGGGGGGGGGGTGTAGAAGGTCTCCACAAGGGTTGCCGCAGGCCTCAACGCTTTAGATCGTTTTTTCTGGTGCGTAACTTGGCACAATCTTATATCAAAATGATCAGCAGGATCTGTAGAGTCCAGTCATCAAAGTGTATAAAGTAGATGGCTTCATAACTAACTGATAGGTGGCAGGTTATCAGTATCCCACACGCAGCTACCAATTTTGCTACCACTCACGGTGCTGCCTGAAGGCACGTCAAGGTTAAGTTTTTAAAAAAATGTAGGTACTTTTTTTTTTACTTTAGGTTACTGTTAGGTTTTTTTACATTTAAGGTTAGTATGTTTTGGAGTAGCTTAGGGTTTAACAGTGTAATGGGTTACTTTGCGGTGGGGGTTGTGGTGATTTTGTGGTTACTTTGTGATATGGGGGGGGGTCAGTTTAGGGGTAATAGAATAGTTTAGTGCAACTGTTTCCTCTGGCCAAACTCTTTACACAACCTTTCAGGTCACATAAAAAGTTTGAGCTTTAAATGAGATTTTGTTTAAGCTTTTCGTAATGAGGCTTGATCAGATCAGTTTGATCACTTTGATGTGTATGCCTCTTCTGAAGCCATTTTTGGTTGTAGTGCCTAATTAGTAACATACCTGCCTTCACTATTTTCCACCCCTATTTCATGGTGATCTTTTGGGCTTCACTGCTTGGGTCTAGATTCCCACATGTGATTACTCTCACCATCTGATGAAAGAAAACAAAATTTATGCTTACCTAATAAATTAATTTCAGTTCACAAGCTCCTCCGTATTTTTCTGTTGCCCTCTATCTACTTGGCTATATGTATGACTGAGGATTATGGGAAATGGGAGGGAGTTAAAAGCTCTGGTGTGTTAAGAGTATCTTTTGACTCCTCTTAGTTGTCAGAAGAAGAATTTCCACATGTGATGACTTGTGTACTCTGACCATCGTGAAAGAAATGAATTTATTAGGTAAGCATACATTTTGTTTTTACTGTCCATTATGAATTAAATAGTGGCAACAGTCATCTGTGTATACATGCAAGTCAATAACCTCTGAAAGAAAGTAAACAATTGAAAAACAAGAATGTATATTGCTAGCAAAAACAAACCTTGAAAAATAAATAAATAGGTATAGACATCGTAGTACCAATAAGAAGAGTAGTTAGTGTTTGAAAATAATGGGGTGGAAATATCCCTGGGAGAAACCAGGTTGCTGTAATTGTGCAAGCAAAAGAAGAGTGGAAAGGATTAAAAGAAGGGTGGGGTAGTTTACATATATCTTGCTTCTTCTAAAAGCTAGGGTGACTATATTTCAACTTATATCTTACCTGATAAATTCATTTATTTCATGGTGGCAAGAGTCCACGAGCCCCCGCCAAATTGGGGTTCTTTTTTTGTTTAAAACATTTTTTTGGCTTTTACTCCTTCTTAACATCTGACTACTTAGCTATATGTCAAATTGAAGTATGAGTGAGGTGGGAGTTTTTTTTCTTTTTATAGGCTTTTGAGGCTTGGGAAACTTTGCTGCCTCCTGGTAGGAATGTATATCCCATCATGCTCATGGACTCTCGCCACTATAAAAGAAATTAATTTATCAGTTAAAATATAAATTATATTTTTAAATATTCCCTCTGCATCCGTAGAAAGTGTGATTTTTTTATACAAACCAGACAAAACCAACTACTTCCTTAAACCTTGACAACATTCTGAAGGAGATAAATAAACCAAAGTTCTAGAAGGCCTTTAATGATCAGTCGGTAAGCAGACTGTTCTGTATCAAAAGCAAGAGTTAGGGCCCTTGGACTTCCATGAGTGTAAATGTTTACCTGACCTCATTGTGCATGGATGTGCCTGTACAAATATATAAAAAAGTGAAGTGCTCTGCCAGGAATGAACAGCTCAGTAGTTTGTTTTAAGGTTCACTTGTGCTTTTTAAAGAGGAGAACTTTTCTGAAGTATATCAGTCTGATCCTGCTAACACGGTCAGTGCAGCCCCAAAATACCAGGCAATCCTCCTCCTGAACAAGAAAAATGGCAACTCCAGATGACTGTCAGTGAGGTGCAGCCATAGCCCTCTAGGCACATTGGGCAAGGAGCATAAAGAAAGAGAAGCGCTCTGCCAAGAACCATAAAGAAAGAGAATCAATGTTTAAGGAACAATACAAATGTAGACAGACACACATACAGGATCTGTTCCGTCAAACAAAGTTTTTAGTTTTGAATAGTGCAGTGCCAGATAAAATTCATTTGAGGGGCTAAAGAAAGAATGAGTCCCTTGGGTGACATGCCAATTGAGTTAGTATCAATACAATTTGTCCATTACATCTATAGCGTACATCAATCTTCAAGAAGGTATTTACAGCATTTTTGCAACAACAAAAAAAGGATATGGCACACTTTCCAAATCATAGAAGGATATATAAACTGGCACTACACAAGTGTAGAGTAAGATAAAGAATCCGTAGATTCCGGTGCTACCCCTTTATAACAATAGATATTCAAAGAAAAAGAAAGGAAAGATAGGGGCTATTATAGCACTCATTCTTACTTAAATGGATATGGAGTTAGTTAAAAAACATAATTTATGCTTACCTGATAAATTTATTCCTCTTGTAGTGTATCCAGTCCACGGATCATCCATTACTTATGGGATATTCTCCTTCCCAACAGGAAGTTGCAAGAGGATCACCCACAGCAGAGCTGCTATATAGCTCCTCCCCTAACTGTCATATCCAGTCATTCGACCGAAAACAAACAGAGAAAGGAGAAACCATAGGGTGCAGTGGTGACTGTAGTTTAATTAAAATTTAGACCTGCCTTAAAAGGACAGGGCGGGCCATGGACTGGATACACTACAAGAGAAATAAATTTATCAGGTAAGCATAAATTCTGTTTTCTCTTGTTAAGTGTATCCAGTCCACGGATCATCCATTACTTATGGGATACCAATACCAAAGCTAAAGTACAGGGATGATGGGAGGGACAAGGCAGGATTAAGCGGAAGGAACCACTGCCTGAAGAACCTTTCTCCCAAAAACAGCCTCCGAAGAAGCAAAAGTATCAAATTTGGAAAATTTGGAAAAAGTGTGAAGCGAAGACCAAGTCGCGGCCTTGCAAATCTGTTCAACAGAGGCCTCATTTTTAAAGGCCCAGGTGGAAGCCACAGCTCTAGTAGAATGAGCTGTAATCCTTTCAGGGGGCTGCTGTCCAGCAGTCTCATAGGCTAGGCGTATTATGCTCCGAAGCCAAAAGGAAAGAGAGGTTGCCAAAGCTTTTTGACCTCTCCTCTGTCCAGAGTAAACGACAAACAGGGTAGATGTTTGACGAAAATCTTTAGTAGTTTGTAAGTAAAACTTCAAGGCACGGACTACGTCCAGATTATGTAAAAGACGTTCCTTCTTTGAAGAAGGATTAGGACACAATGATGGAACAACAATCTCTTGATTGATATTCTTGTTAGAAACCACCTTAGGTAAAAACCCAGGTTTGGTACGCAGGACTACCTTATCTGCATGAAAAATCAGATAAGGAGAATCACATTGTAAGGCAGATAGCTCAGAGACTCTCCGAGCCGAGGAAATAGCCATCAAAAACAGAACTTTCCAAGATAAAAGTTTAATATCAATGGAATGAAGGGGTTCAAACGGAACTCCTTGAAGAACTTTAAGAACCAAGTTTAAGCTCCACGGGGGAGCAACAGGTTTAAACACAGGCTTGTGCAAAAGAATAGACAGAGCAGAAATCTGTCCCTTTAAGGAACTAGCTGATAATCCTTTGTCCAAGCCCTCTTGGAGAAAAGACAATATTCTAGGAATCCTAACCTTACTCCATGAGTAATTCTTGGATTCACACCAACAAAGATATTTACTCCATATCTTGTGGTAGATTTTCCTGGTAACAGGCTTTCGTGCCTGTATTAAAGTATCAATGACTGACTCGGAGAAGCCATGCTTTGATAAAATCAAGCGTTCAATCTCCATGCAGTCAGTCTCAGAGAAATTAGATTTGGATGATTGAAAGGACCTTGTATCAGAAGGTCCTGTCTTAGAGGCAGAGTCCATGGTGGAAAGGATGACATGTCCACTAGGTCTGCATACCAAGTCCTGCGTGGCCACGCAGGTGCTATCAGAATCACCAATGCTCTCTCCTGTTTGATTTTGGCAATCAGTCGAGGGAGCAGAGGAAACGGTGGAAACACATAAGCCAGGTTGAAGAACCAAGGCGCTGCTAGAGCATCTATCAGCGTCGCTTCTGGGTCCCTGGACCTGGATCCGTAACAAGGAAGCTTGGCGTTCTGGCTAGACGCCATGAGATCCAACTCTGGTTTGCCCCAACGATGAATCAACTGAGCAAACACCTCCGGATGGAGTTCCCACTCCCACGGATGGAAAGTCTGACGACTTAGAAAATCCGCCTCCCAGTTCCCCATTGCTGACAGGTGGCAAGAGTGGTACTCTGCCCAGCGAATTATTTTTGAGACTTCTAACATCGCTAGGGAACTCCTGGTTCCCCCTTGATGGTTGATGTAAGCCACAGTCGTGATGTTGTCCGACTGAAATCTGATGAACCTCAGAGTTGCTAACTGAGGCCAAGCCAGAAGAGCATTAAATATCGCTCTTATATCCCTGTGCCTTCAGGGAATTCCAGACTGCACCCCAACCTAGAAGGCTGGCATCTGTTGTTACAATTGTCCAATCTGGCCTGCGAAAGGTCATACCCTTGGACAGGTGTACCCGAGACAACCACCAGAGAAGAGAATCTCTGGTCTCTTGATCCAGATTTAGCAGAGGGGACAAATCTTTGTAATCCCCATTCCACTGACTCAGCATGCATAATTACAGCGGTCTGAGATGAAGGCGCGCAAATGGCACTATGTCCATTGCCGCTACCATTAAGCCGATTACCTCCATACACTGAAGTGCCGAAGGGCGCGGAATGGAGTGAAGAACACGGCAAGCATTTAGAAGTTTTGATAACCTGGACTCCGTCAGGTAAATTTTCATTTCTACAGAATCTATAAGAGTCCCTAAGAAGGAGACTCTTGTGAGTGGGGATAGAGAACTCTTTTCCTCGTTCACTTTCCACCCGTGCGACCTCAGAAATGCCAGAACTATCTCTGTATGAGACTTGGCAACTTGAAAGCTTGACGCCTGTATCAGGATGTCGTCTAGATACGAAGCCACCGCTATGCCTCGCGGTCTTAGAACCGCCAGAAGTGAGCCCAGAACTTTTGTAAAGATTCTCGGGGCTGTAGCCAACCCGAAGGGAAGAGCTACAAATTGGTAATGCCTGTCTAGAAAGGCAAACCTTAGAAACCGATGATGATCTTTGTGAATCGGTATGTGAAGGTAGGCATCCTTTAAGTCCACTGTGGTCACGTACTGACCTTCTTGGATCATGGGTAAGATGGTCCGAATAGTTTCCATTTTGAAAGATGGAACTCTGAGGAATTTGTTTAAGATCTTTAGATCCAAAATTGGTCTGAAGGTTCCCTCTTTTTTGGGAACCACAAACAGATTCGAATAAAAACCCTGTCCTTGTTCCGTCCGCGGAACTGGATGGATCACTCCCATAACTAGGAGGTTTTGCACACAGCGTAGGAATGCCTCTTTCTTTATCTGATTTGCAGATAGCCTTGAAAGATGAAATCTCCCTTGTGGAGGGGAAGCTTTGAAGTCCAGAAGATATCCCTGAGATATGATCTCCAATGCCCAGGGATCCTGAACATCTCTTGCCCACGCCTGGGCGAAGAGAGAAAGTCTGCCCCCTACTAGATCCGTCGCCGGATAGGGGGCCGTTCCTTCATGCTGTCTTAGAGGCAGCAGCAGGCTTTCTGGCCTGCTTGCCTTTGTTCCAGGACTGGTTAGGTTTCCAGGCCCGCTTAGATTGAGCAAAAGTTCCCTCTTGTTTTGAAGCGGAGGAAGTTGATACTGCACCTGCCTTGAAATTTCGAAAGGCATGAAAATTAGACTGTTTGGCCTTTGCTTTGGCCCTGTCCTGAGGAAGGGTGTGACCCTTACCTCCAGTAATGTCAGCAATAATTTCCTTCAAACCAGGCCCGAATAAGGTCTGCCCCTTGAAAGGAATGTTGAGTAATTTAGACTTCGAAGTCATGTCAGCTGACCAGGATTTAAGCCATAGCGCCCTACGCGCTTGGATGGCGAATCCGGAATTCGTAGCCGTTAGTTTAGTCAAATGAACAATGGCATCAGAAACAAATGAGTTAGCTAGCTTAAGTGTTCTAAGCTTGTCAATAATTTCAGTCAATGGAGCTGTATGGATGGCCTCTTCCGGGGCCTCAAACCAGAATGCCGCCGCGGCCGTGACAGGCGCAATGCATGCAAGGGGCTGTAAAATAAAACCTTGTTGAATAAACATTTTCTTAAGGTAACCCTCCAATTTTTTATCCATTAGATCTGAAAAAGCACAACTGTCCTCAACCGGGATAGTAGTACGCTTTGCTAAAGTAGAAACTGCTCCCTCCACCTTAGGGACCGTCTGCCATAAGTCCCGTGTAGTGGCGTCTATTGGAAACATTTTTCTAAATATAGGAGGTGGGGAAAAAGGCACACCCGGTCTATCCCACTCCTTGCTAATAATTTCTGTAAGCCTTTTAGGTATAGGAAAAACATCAGTACACACCGGTACCGCATAGTATTTATCCAGCCTACACAATTTCTCTGGTACTGCAACTGTGTTACAGTCATTCAGAGCAGCTAATAACTCCCCAAGCAACACACGGAGGTTTTCAAGCTTAAATTTAAAATTAGAAATCTCTGAATCAGGTTTCCCCGAATCAGAGATGTCACCCACAGACTGAAGCTCTCCGTCCTCATGATCTGCATATTGTGACGCAGTATCAGACATGGCCCTTACAGCATCTGCGCGCTCTGTATTTCTCCTAACCCCAGAGCAATCGCGCTTGCCTCTTAATTCAGTTAACCTGGATAATACCTCTGACAGGGTATTATTCATGATTGCAGCCATGTCCTGCAAGGTAATCGCTATGGGCGTCCCTGATGTAATTGGCGCCATATTAGCGTGCATCCCCTGAGCGGGAGGCGAAGGGTCTGACACGTGGGGAGAGTTAGTCGGCATAACTTCCCCCTCATCAGAATCTTCTGGTGATATTTCTTTTATAGTTAAAGACTGATCTTTACTGTTTAAGGTGAAATCAATACATTTAGTACACATTCTCCTATGGGGCTCCACCATGGCTTTCAAACATAATGAACAAGTAGTTTCCTCTGTGTCAGACATGTTTAAACAGACTAGCAATGAGACTAGCAAGCTTGGAAAACACTTTAAACAAGTTTACAAGCAATATAAAAAACGTTACTGCACCTTTAAGAAACACAAATTTTGTCAAAATTTGAAATAACAGTGAAAAAAGGCAGTTGCACTAACGAAATTTTTACAGTGTATGTAACAAGATAGCAGAGCATTGCACCCACTTGCAAATGGATGATTAACCCCTTAATACCCAAAACGGAATAATAAAAGACAAAAACTTTTTTTTTTTTTTTTAAACAGTCACAACAACTGCCACAGCTCTACTGTGGCTTTTTATCTCCCTCAAAAACGACTTTGAAGCCTTTTGAGCCCTCCAGATATGTCCTGGATCATGCAGGAAGAAGCTGGATGTCTGTGTTTGTAATTTTTGCTGTGCAAAAAAATGGCAAAATAGGCCCCTCCCACTCATATTACAACAGTGGAAAGCCTAAGGAAACTGTTTCTAGGCCAAATTCAAGCCAGCCATGTGGAAAAAAACTAGGCCCCAATACGTTTTATCACCAAATACATATAAAAACGATTAGAAATGCCAGCAAACGTTTTATATTACATTTTAATAAGCCTGATACCAGTAGCTCTCACTGCATTTAAGGCTTTACTTACATTAGTTCGGTATCAGCAGCATTTTCTAGCAAATTCCATCCCTAGAAAAATATTAACTGCACATACCTTATTGCAGGAAAACCTGCACGCCATTCCCTCTCTGAAGTTACCTCACTCCTCAGAATATGTGAGAACAGCCATGGATCTTAGTTACTTCTGCTAAGATCATAGAAAACGCAGGCAGATTCTTCTTCTAAATACTGCCTGAGATAAACAGTACACTCCGGCACCATTTAAAAATAACAAACTTTTGATTGAAGAATAAACTAAGTATAAAACACCACCCTCCTCTTACGACCTCCATCTTGGTTGAGGCTTGCAAGAGAATGACTGGATATGACAGTTAGGGGAGGAGCTATATAGCAGCTCTGCTGTGGGTGATCCTCTTGCAACTTCCTGTTGGGAAGGAGAATATCCTATAAGTAATGGATGATCCGTGGACTGGATACACTTAACAAGAGAAAACTATATTTTAATTAAATATATTAACAGACATGAGGTAAATACCCCTACCGTTTACCACACCTACTACCAAACAGTAATTAAACTAAAAACAAGCCAACAGTCACTTCTCTGTTTCCTGGCCGATAGCAGGAAACGTCGGCATCAGGTGGCTGAAGTGACTGAACGGCAAGAGTACAAGTATATGGAGCAAACGCGTTTCGGCTACGACCTAGCCTTTCTCAATGCTGTACTTTACACTGACATTTAGTAAAACCCGAGGCTACCGGATGCGCGGACTTAAATACTCATTTGAAGGCCACAGTTAACCAATCACGTGGATTACAGGGAAGACGCCCCATTATTATCCAATGGTTGCGCTTGGGGGACAACGCCTACTAATCCGACTGTGCTGTGTGGCTAAAAAATGTAAATGATATGCCGCGCATGCTCAATGATCCACAGCTAGCGTGTAGGGAGTTATTCCATGTAACAACACTGCTAAAATAGAAATACGGATTTACACATTAAACGGACGATGTCTTATCCAATAGGAGGATCTTACATTTGTAAGAAGTGGATACCATAAGCTTAAAGGTTTATATTTGATGGGTTCCAATAGATCGATTCCCTATATAGCGATACTTACTAGGGTAGAAAAGTAAAAAAAGTATAAAGACTTTGAAAACACCATTATTCATATATCCATATATTGGCCTGCAATATGTTTACCATTGTACAAATAATGCCGTGCTATTATGATTAAGGGTTATGATATAAATATCAAACAATTAGTAAAGTAAGTTGTCAAATTATACCTCACTATTGTTATATATACCTATAAAATCACACATAATACGCTTAAACATGTGCAGGTAACGCAGTGTTAATGCAGTTTAGGATTATGTTATGATTATCATCTAAAAGTTAAAGTTACAATTCTTCTTTTTGAAGTATCACTATAACTATTAAAGGATCGATTACTATGGAACCACGAAAAATACCTTATAGATGGAAGTTAAATATTAGGATTATGGTCCATGTTACGTTAATGCATAAATATATAATATTTCTTCTGGGTCCCAATCTATAAACATATAACGTAGACTCAAGACCTTAGACATACTAGATCCTAATTATACACATATTATATGACGATTGGGACAGAAATGCAGTGTAATAGTCCAAAACTGTATATACTTATATACATGAAAGTGTTACTATAATATTTGTAAAGTGATACAAGCTCACCAAATTATAGAATTGAATACAGTGGGCTATTTTTATAACTACATGGAATCGTCTCTTGCCAGTCATGGCAAATCAGATATACACCCAGTAATTGTTATACTCATTCATACCATGGGGTATGACAGTATTCAGATTGAAAACCCATTTGGTTTCCATCTGTAACAATTTATCCTCAGTGTTACCCCCTCTTATTCCGGGCTTCAATTTTTCAAGACCCCAACATTTTAAGGCACTGGTTTTCCCATTATGACATCGTAGAAAATGCCTGGCAACACTAGTGATTTGTTTGGATTTATCTACGTCTCTTTGGGCTGTTCTAATATTGCTAAGGTGTTCAGTTATGCGTGTGCCCATGCTCCTTGTAGTCATTCCAATGTAATATAAATTACAGCTACAGGATATACAGTAGATAACATTTGTACTATGACAATTTATGTGTTGTTTAATGTTCCAGGTTTTTCCAAATCTGTCAACTATTGTTTGTTTTTTAACCATGTGTTGACATACTGAGCAGTGTCCACATGCAATAGAGCCTTCGTATATAGGCGATTTCTTAGCATTTCTATCATAATGGCTATTGACCAGTGTATCCTTAATATTCCTAGCTCGCCTATATGTCACAAGAGGTTTCTCTGTTATTAATGGTTTCAGTAGTTCATCTCTAGTTAAGACATGCCAATGTTTGGTCAGAATTTTAGTGATTTGATCGCTATGTGCGGAATAAGTAGTAATACACCTTAGGGGGGTATTATTCTCCTTAATCTTAGGGGTCAGTAGTTCTCCCCTATCGTTCAGTAATGCTCTGTTATATGCTCTAGCAAGCAGTTTTTTTGAATAGCCTCTTTCAAGTAACCTTTGTCTAAGTTCTCTAGCCGCTATTTTGAAATTTTCAATGGTGCTGCGTGTGCCCCAACCTACGCTAATATATATCTGGGCTGGTGGGAGGAAACTGTGGTGTTTAATGATAATCTAAAACACCTTACCAAACACATCTCCCACTGGTCCAGATAGATGATATTCTATTTATATGGAATGGTCCTGAGAATCTCCTGCATGACCTCATTAAAATTCTAAATGATAATCCATTTGGATTATATCTCACATCTAACATACAAAAATCTAAAGTGGAATTTTTGGATCTTACAATTCGAAATACTGACAGCTCTATTGTTACAGAAGCGTATAGGAAGCCCACGTCCACTAATAATATTTTGCATGCAAGCAGCTATCACCATCCTGCCACTATTAGAGGACTACCCATGGGAGAATATATACGTTTAAGGAGAAATTGTAGCACCATTGAAAATTTCAAAATAGCGGCTAGAGAACTTAGACAAAGGTTACTTGAAAGAGGCTATTCAAAAAAACTGCTTGCTAGAGCATATAACAGAGCATTACTGAAAGATAGGGGAGAACTACTGACCCCTAAGATTAAAGAGAATAATACCCCCCTAAGGTGTATTACTACTTATTCCGCACATAGCGATCAAATCACTAAAATTCTGACCAAACATTGGCATGTCTTAACTAGAGATGAACTACTGAAACCATTAATAACAGAGAAACCTCTTGTGACATATAGGCGAGCTAGGAATATTAAGGATACACTGGTCAATAGCCATTATGATAGAAATGCTAAGAAATCGCCTATATACGAAGGCTCTATTGCATGTGGACACTGCTCAGTATGTCAACACATGGTTAAAAAATAAACAATAGTTGACAGATTTGGAAAAACCTGGAACATTAAACAACACATAAATTGTCAAAGTACAAATGTTATCTACTGTATATCCTGTAGCTGTAATTTATATTACATTGGAAGGACTACAAGGAGCATGGGCACACGCATAACTGAACACCTTAGCAATATTAGAACAGCCCAAAGAGACGTAGATAAATCCAAACAAATCACTAGTGTTGCCAGGCATTTTCTACGATGTCATAATGGGAAAACCAGTACCTTAAAATGTTGGGGTCTTGAAAAATTGAAGCCCGGAATAAGAGGGGGTAACACTGAGGATAAATTGTTACAGATGGAAACCAAATGGGTTTTCAATCTGAATACTGTCATACCCCATGGTACGAATGAGTATAACAATTACTGGGTGTATATCTGATTTGCCATGACTGGCAAGAGACTATTCCATGTAGTTATAAAAATAGCCCACTGTATTCAATTCTATAATTTGGTGAGCTTGTATCACTTTACAAATATTATAGTAACACTTTCATGTATATAAGTATATACAGTTTTGGACTATTACACTGCATTTCTGTCCCAATCATCATATAATATGTGTATAATTAGGATCTAGTATGTCTAAGGTCTTGAGTCTACGTTATATGTTTATAGATTGGGACCCAGAAGAAATATTATATATTTATGCATTAACGTAACATGGACCATAATCCTAATATTTAACTTCCATCTATAAGGTATTTTTCGTGGTTCCATAGTAATCGATCCTTTAATAGTTATAGTGATACTTAAAAAAGAAGAATTGTAACTTTAACTTTTAGATGATCATAACATAATCCTAAACTGCATTAACACTGCGTTACCTGCACATGTTTAAGCGTATTATGTGTGATTTTATAGGTATATATAACAATAGTGAGGTATAATTTGACAACTTACTTTACTAATTGTTTGATATTTATATCATAACCCTTAATCATAATAGCACGGCATTATTTGTACAATGGTAAACATATTGCAGGCCAATATATGGATATATGAATAATGGTGTTTTCAAAGTCTTTATACTTTTTTACTTTTCTACCCTAGTAAGTATCGCTATATAGGGAATCGATCTATTGGAACCCATCAAATATAAACCTTTAAGCTTATGGTATCCACTTCTTACAAATGTAAGATCCTCCTATTGGATAAGACATCGTCCGTTTAATGTGTAAATCCGTATTTCTATTTTAGCAGTGTTGTTACATGGAATAACTCCCTACACGCTAGCTGTGGATCATTGAGCATGCGCGGCATATCATTTACATTTTTTAGCCACACAGCACAGTCGGATTAGTAGGCGTTGTCCCCCAAGCGCAACCATTGGATAATAATGGGGCGTCTTCCCTGTAATCCACGTGATTGGTTAACTGTGGCCTTCAAATGAGTATTTAAGTCTGCGCATCCGGTAGCCTCGGGTTTTACTAAATGTCAGTGTAAAGTACAGCATTGAGAAAGGCTAGGTCGTAGCCGAAACGCGTTTGCTCCATATACTTGTACTCTTGCCGTTCAGTCACTTCAGCCACCTGATGCCGACGTTTCCTGCTATCGGCCAGGAAACAGAGAAGTGACTGTTGGCTTGTTTTTAGTTTAATTACTGTTTGGTAGTAGGTGTGGTAAACGGTAGGGGTATTTACCCCATGTCTGTTAATATATTTAATTAAAGTATAGTTTTTTAACTAACTCCATATCCATTTAATTAAGAATGAGTGCTATAATAGCCCCTATCTTTCCTTTCTTTTTCTTTGAACACTTTTCAAATCGTCAGAATTCAGCTTAAGAAAAATCTCAGCTATATTTCATGGCTCAGAATTGAAAAGTAGAAATGCTGTTGTATACATCACCCAAAAGATTCACTTTTCAAAGTAAAGTTGAACAGTAAGCAAGTATTGTGGCAAAAGTAGAAATCCTATGGCATCAGCAATATAAGACTGGGCCTAACAGGGTCCAGTATTTGGGTCTTGAGCTAGCTCCTCATTGTAGCGGCAAATCCGGGCTGGATAGTACATATTCTGAAGTGTACTGAAATAGGAGTTGTAATTGAAATATAATGTAACCGAGAAACTGTTGTTAAAGCAAATCCAGGTAATAGTATTTATGCAAGTCTGTTACAGGAACTGCTGTTAGCATACAAACAGAAGGTAATACTGGAGGAGATCATCAAGCAGAAACTGTAATCTGTAATCAAGAAACAGCTACTTAGGCAGGAAACTAAAGAGGTTAACAGGAATTAGTACTAAAAAGGAGTTCACACGTCACAAACTGAAATTTACTTTAGTATATGTGTTAAGGTTGGAGTTTGTATCAGCAGAAGGCTGTTTCCAAGCCCGAGCTACATTCTACTAACAGAAGATAGATTACAGTTGTACCTGTAGGAAGGTGCCACTGTTAGATAACAGCACACTACAACATTGTCTATGGCTAGCTAGAAACTTGTTTCAAATTGGAAATTGCTCTCACATGCTTGGTTGAGGCACAAACATAGAACAGCAAGGTGAGGTATCTGCTAGAACTCAGAAGAATCTGAGTACCTATGCAGTGGTAAGCAAATCCATGCAGCATTACATGTTGTAAAAGTAGCTGTGGTTCCATGTAACTACAGCATTGTGTATGAGCTTTCCTGTATAGCTCTGCTTCCTTGAGTAGCTCAAAACATGAGAGATGAGCACGTCTGTTTTTTGGCTACAAACGGCACAAGAAGAATTTGTTGATATTTGGGGTCTGTTTCATTACTAGGCCCATTCCTGGAGAAGAATGAACATAAATTACATTCCTCCTTCCACTTTAAGTGTCTCCCCTTACTCACCCTCTTTACTCTTAGTTATATCTGTAACACTTAGTTATGTCTATAACAGGATGCACAAGAAAGTGAAGCTAATATATTGAAACCGATATATAGAAATGTAAGTATTTTTTAATTATCTTTCGGCTAGATTACGAGTCTTGCGTTAGCATTAAAAAGCAGTGTTGAGAGATCCCAACGCTGCTTTTTAACGCCCGCTGGTATTACAAGTCTGGCAGGTACAGGTGTACCGATCACTTTTCTTCCGCGACTCGAGCTTACCGCAAATCCCCTTACATCAATTGCGTATCCTATCTTTTCAATGGGACTTGCATAACGCCGGTATTACGAGTCTTGGAAGAAGTGAGTGGTAGACCTTCTCCTGTCAAGACTCCTACCGCATTTAAAAGTCAGTAGTTAAGAGTTTTATGGGCTAACGCCGTAACATAAAACTCTTAACTAAAGTGCTAAAAAGTACACTAACACCCATAAACTACCTATTAACCCCTAAACCGAGCCCCCCCCCACCACCACATCGGAAGCACTTAAATTAAAAGTTTAACCGGACATCGTCGTCACTTTAATAAATATATTAACCCCTAAACCACCGCCCTACCGCCTCGCAAACACTAGTTACATTTTATTAACCCCTAATCTGCCCTCTCTAACATCGCCAACACCTACCAACATTTATTAACCCCAATCTGCCGACCCCAATGTCGCCGCTACTATATTAAAGGTATTAACCCCTAAGTCTAAACCTAACCTTAACACCCCCCTAACTTAAATATAATTTAAATAAATCTAAATAAAATTACTACAATTAAATAAATTATTCCTATTTAAAACTAAATACTTACCTGTAAAATAAACCCTAATATAGCTACAATATAACTAATAGTTACATTGTAGCTATCTCAGGGTTTATTTTTATTTCACAGGCAACTTTGTATTTATTTTAACTAGGTACAATAGTTATTAAATAGTTATTAACTATTTAATAACTACCTAGCTAAAATAAGTACAAATTTACCTGTAAAATAAATCCTAACCTAAGTTACAATTACACCTAACACTACACTATCATTAAATTAATTACCTAAACTACCTACAATTAATTACAATTAAATAAAATAAAGTACGAAAACAACAAACACTAAATGACAGAAAATAAAAACAAAAATTCAATTTTTTTTAAACTAATTACACCTACTCTAATCCCCCTAATAAAATAAAAAAGACCCCAAAATAATAAAAAATCCCTACCCTAGTCTAAATTACAAATAGCCCTTAAAAAGGGCCTTTTGCGGGGCATTGCCCCAAAGTAATCAGCTCTTTTAACTGTAAAAAAAAATACAATACCCCCCCAACATTAAAACCCACCACCCTCACACCCAACCCTACTCTAAAACCCACCCAATCCCCCCTTAATAAAACCTAACACTAACCCCTTGAAGATCACCCTACCTTGAGACGTCTTCACCCAGCCGGGCACAAGTGGACCTCCAGAGGGGCAGAAGTCTTCATCCGATCCGGGCAGAAGAGGTCCTCCAGACGGGCAGAAGTCTTCATCCAGTCGGCATCTTTTATCTTCATCCATCCGGAGCGGAGCGGGTCCATCTTCAATCCAGCCAACGCGGAGCATCCTCTTCAAACGAAGTTCCAAGCGAAGAATGAAGGTTCCTTTAAATTACGTCATAAGATGGCGTCCCTTAAATTCCTATTGGCTGATAGGATTCTATCAGCCAATCGGAATTAAGGTAGGAAAAATCCTATTGGCTGATGCAATCAGCCAATAGGATTGAGGTCGCATTCTATTGGCTGATTGGAACAGCCAATAGAATGCGAGCTCAATCCTATTGGCTGATTGGATCAGCCAATAGGATTGAACTTCAATCCTATTGGCTGATTGGATCAGCCAATAGGATTTTTCCTACCTTAATTCAGATTGGCTGATAGAATCCTATCAGCCAATCTGAATTCAAGGGACGCCATCTTGGATGACATCATTTAAAGGAAACTTCATTCTTCGCTTGGACTTCGTTTGAAGAGAATGCTCCGCTTCGGCTGGATTGAAGATGGACCCGCTCTGCTCCGGATGGATGAAAATAGAAGATGCCGACTGGATGAAGACTTCTGCCCGTCTGGAGGACCTCTTCTGCCCGGATCGGATGAAGACTTCTGCCCCTCTGGAGGTCCACTTGTGCCCGGCTGGGTGAAGAAGTCTCAAGGTAGGGTGATCTTCAAGGGGTTAGTGTTAGGTTTTATTAAGGGGGGATTGGGTGGGTTTTAGAGTAGGGTGTGAGGGTGGTGGGTTTTAATGTTGGGGGGTATTGTATTTTTTTTTTTCAGGTAAAAGAGCTGATTACTTTGGGGCAATGCCCCGCAAAAGGCCCTTTTAAGGGCTATTTGTAATTTAGTATAGGGTAGGGATTTGTATTATTTTGGGTGCTTTTTAATTTTATTAGGGGGATTAGATTAGGTGTAATTAGTTTAAAAATTTTTTTTTTTTTTTTTCTGTAATTTAGTGTTTGTTGTTTTTTGTACTTTAGTTTTTTTTTAATTTCATTGTAATTAATTGTAGGTAGTTTAGGTAATTAATGATAGTGTAGTGTTAGGTGTAATTGTAACTTAGGTTAGGGTTTATTTTACAGGTAAATTTGTTTTTATTTTAGATAGGTAGTTATTAAATAGTTAATAACTATTTAATAACTATTGTACCTAGTTAAAATAAATACAAAGTTGCCTGTAAAATAGAAATAAATCCTAAAATAGCTACAATGTAACTATTAGTTATATTGTAGCTATCTTAGGGTTTATTTTATAGGTAAGTATTTAGTTTTAAATAGGAATAATTTATTAAATTGTAGTTATTTTATTTAGATTTATTTAAATTCTATTTAAATTAGGGGGGGTTAGGGTTAGACTTAGGTTTAGGAGTTAATAACTTTATTATCGTGTCGGCGACGTTGGCGACGACAGATTAGGAGTTAATACATTTAATATAGCTGCGGCGATGTTGGGGGCGGCAGATTAGGGGTTAATACATATAATGTAGGTGGCGGCGATGTCTGGAGCGGCAGAGTAGGGGTTAATAATTATAATGTAGGTGGTGATGATGTCGGGGATGGCAGATTAGGGGTTAATAAGTGTAAGATTAGCGGTGTTTAGACTCGGGGTTCATGTTAGGGTGTTAGGTGTAGACATAAATGTTCTTTCCCCATAGGAATCAATGGGGCTGCGTTAGGAGCTGAACGCTGCTTTTTTGCAGGTGCTAGTTTTTTTTCAGCCGGCTCAACCCCATTGATTCCTATGGGGAAATTGTGCACGAGCACGTTTAGCCAGCTCACCGCTACCGTAAGCAACGCTGGTATTACAGTGAGATGTGGAGCTAAATTTTGCTCTCAGCTCATTTTTTTGAGGCTAACGCCGGGTTGAAAAAAACCTGTAATACCAGCGTTGTCTTAAGTGAGCAGTGAGAAAAAACTGAGAGTTAGCAACGCACCCCTGTTACCGCAGAACTCGTAATCTCTGTGTTTATTTCCATAAGTGTGTATGCATTATATTGTGCAAATGGTACATTACTTGAACTTATACCATGGGTAATGAAAAACAGTCATATAAGGTTACACTTTGCTTATCTGATAGCTACTAATAACCTAAAAAAGTATCGGTACTTGTACTCAGTCTTTAAAAAATGGTATCGGTGCAACCCTAATTGTAACCTTTCTCCTCAAATTTGTGTGTTAGTATTTCTGATTGTTCTATAAAGTTGTTTATATCTGAGCAGTTTTTTTTTATTTGAAGAAATTGCCCTTTGGGAATATTAGTTTTCAATTTGTTCAAATGGCAACTATCATTATGGATGTTATTATTAGCGTCTGTGGTTTTGAAAAAAGTTCTAGTATTAATAGTTTTTTAGTTTATCTCAATTTCTATATCTAAATAGTGAATGATACTTGCACTAGATTCATGTGTGAAGCTTAATCCTAGTGTGTTGGTATTTATATCTTCTATGAATAGTTCTAGTAACTCAGTGTCCCCTTTCCAGACGATGAATATATCATCTATGTAGCAATGGTAATGCACAAGGTTCGCTCCCCAGTAGCCGCCTTCGATGAATATTTGTTCAAAGTAACCCTTAAAAGATTGGCATAACTGGGGGCGAACCTTGTGCGCATCGCTGTACCTTTTAACTGTAAGAACATCTCCCCATTAAAGAGAAATGAGTTATTGTGAAGTATGAATTCAATACAATTGAATAGAAATTTATTTTGTTCTTTTGATAGATTTATATCCTGATCTAAAAAATGTTTTGTTTCTTCTAAGCCTTTGGTGTGATCTATGTTTGTATACAGTGAATTAACATCACACTAAGAGATAATTGTCTTTCCATGTTAAAGTTTTTCGTATATTAAGTAATTGTGTGGAATCTTTTAGGTATATGGGTAGTTTAGTGACATAACTTTGAAGAAAAAAATGTACATACTGGAAAAGGTTTGATGTTAATAATCCTAAAACCTGATAAGATTGGGCGTCCGGGGGTTGTGTTAAACTTTTGTGGATTTTCAGGAGAAAATAAAAAGTAGGGATAATAGGATTTTGAATGTGTAAAAAATCATGTTCAGTATTAGTTAGAAGTCCTACGTTATTAGCTTCCTTTAATAATTTCCCAAGATCAGATTTTTGTTTTTTAATAGGGTTATTTAAAAGTTTTTTTATACGTTGATCTATCATTTAGTAATCTATTAGATTTTTCCAAATAATAACTTGTGTCCATAAGGACAATCCCTCCTCCCTTATCCGCTGGCTTTATTATGATATCTTTATTGTTTTTAAGTTCTTTTACAATTTTTAGTTCTTTTTGTGTCATATTCCAATTAAGGTAATTGGACTGATCTATTTTGTCCAAGTCCTTTTTTACCATTTCTTCAAATATTCTTATGTTAATTTTTTTCATGGGTAGGGAAAAAGGATGATCACGATTTGAAGTCAGTGTGATTATAGTTGGATTCGTCACCTTTTAGGGGTTTTTTTTCAATTGGGTTTTTAATAAAATATCTTTTAAGGGTTAATTTACGAACAAATTGGTTAATATTAATAAGAGTTTCGAATTTGTTAAGTTTACATGATGGAGCAAAAGATAACCCTTTATTTAGTACTGTTTCTTGGGATTCGCTTAATGGAACTTTGCTTAGATTGCTTATTTTTGTCTTTTTGGTGTTTGATTTTGGAGGTCTTCGACCTGTCCTACCTCTAGCCCTCTTTTGCTTCTTAAATTTCTTTGTGGCATTATCTGATGAGTTATATTTTGATGAATTCTCTAAAAAAAAACTTTCTGTTTTGCGTAATGGGAATTATTGGTATGGCTATGTTCTTCGTTCTGTTCAGATTCTAAAGGTTGGAATCTATTTTTAACCGGTACTCTCCAGTTCTGTTGTAATTTGTTATGATTTCTAGTATAATAATTCGTATCTGATGATGGGTAATTATAATCCCCTTGATTGTAGTGAGTTATATGATTTTCATACCCACAATTCCTCTGTCTTTGATGAGGATTGTCTCTGGGATGAAAGTATTCCCTTCTATTATCTATTCTTGGGTGTATATAATTTCTTCTATAGTTAAAATGATTTTTGGATTGCCAATTTGTATTGGCGCTATATTGCTCATTTGACTCTGTATGCCATTGTGTTTTTTCTGCACTTTCTAAATTCCTATCAGTTTCTCTTCTATTTCCAAAATTGGTGTGGTTTTCAGTAAATTAATTTGTTGATTGATTTTTATTATTAATAATATTATATGGAGAGTAATTATTAGAAAATTATTTTGTGTTATTAGTGAAGTGGCCATGGGTAGTTCTGCTATTGCCATAGAATCTGTGTTTAGGTGTATTCAAAGAATTATGTGTCTTTGTTTTAATATTCGTTTGATTGCCTTTACAAAAGATATGGGCCTTATCTTTCCTATTAGTAGGAATAGGAGTATCATTTTTTTTATGTGTTTCGTTTATACTTTCTATATCCTTTATTTCCTCTGAATAGTCCTCCAAATCTAGATTATATTTGGAAAGTTTACTTTCTAAGATACTTTCCTTGAATTCAGAGATTTTTGACATTATGTCTTTATGTATATTTAGGTAATCTGCATTGTTTTCATAGGGTTTTAAATTATTCTTATAAGAGTCAATATCAGTTTTAATTTCTATTAAAGATACATTTCTAGATTTTACTATAATTTTAATAAGTCCTATAGAGGCTGTTTCTAGAACTTCAAACCCATCATTAGATAATTCATTATTGAGTGGGAAAGTACAATTTTTCTTTAATCTTAGTCCCCTGGGGACCATATTATTGTCTATGTATTTTTTGTGTGTATTTAATCTCTATGGTGTGTTTTAATTCTTTTAAAAGGTTACTTTCTAATTCCTCACACAGATCATGGGGAGTTTTTACCAGTTTTACTATTGATATAATCATTATCTTGTGCAATATTCTGTAATAGTAATTCTCTTTGGGCAAATATATCCATACTATTGTATTTAAAAGTATATGTTCTGTGTAATTTTAAAACTTAAATTAGGATTGTTTATTGATATGACTCTAACTCAAAAAGAGGAAAAACGTGTAATAAATAAATGAACAAGTGTGAGTGAGTGCACTTCTGTGGTTTAATTCAACACTGCTTCACACTCTAAAAAAACATTTGTTCCTCCAAACAAATGTCAAGAACAGAAAAGAAATAAAAGCAATATAGGAAAGCACTAAAAGCTGGTTGAATGTGTTAGGGGACCAATGCGAAAACGTTAAAAAATGATAATAAAATGTTTATTACAGTGGATCAATATATAATGTCCAATATACTGTGGTTTTTTTTTTTTTTTTAAATAACCCTATTAAAAAACAAAAATCCGATCTTGGGAAATTATTAAAAGAAGCTAATAACGTAAGACTTCTAACTAATACTGAACCAGATTTTTTTACACATTCAAAATCCTATTATTCCTACTTTTTATTTTCTCCCGAAAATCCACAAAAGTTTAACCCAACACCCCGGACGCCCAATCATATCAGGTATAGGATCATTAACATCAAACCTTTCCCAGTATGTAGATTTTTTTCTTCAAAAAATGTCACTAAACTACCCACCTACCTAAAAGAATCCACCTAATTACTTAATATACTAAAAACTTTAACATGGAAAGACAATTATCTCTTAGTGAGGTGTGATGTTAATTCACTGTATACAAACATAGATCACACCAAAGGCTTAGAAGCAACAAAACATTTTTTAGATCAGGATATAAATCTATCCAAAGAACAAAATACATTTCTAATCAATTTTATTGAATTCATACTTCACAACAACTCATTTCTCTTTAATGGGGAGATGTTCTTACAGTTAAAAGGTAAAGCGATGGGCACAAGGTTTGCCCCCAGTTATGCCGATCTCTTTATGGGTTACTTCGAACAAATATTCATCGAAGGCGGCTACTGGGGAGCGAACCTTGTGCATTACTATCGCTACATAGATGATATATTCATCGTCTGGAAAGGGGACGCTGAGTTACTAGAACTATTCATAGAATATATGAATACCAACACACTAGGATTAAGCTTCACACATGAATCTAGTGCAAGTATCATTCACTACTTAGATATAGAAATTGAGATAAAAGAAAAAACTATTAATACTAGAACTTTTTTCAAAACCACAGAGGCTAATAATTACATCCATAATGATAGTTGACATTTGAACAAATGGAAAACTAATATTCCCAAAGGCCAATTTCTTTGAATAAAAAAAACTGCTCAGATATAAACAACTTTATAGAACAATCAGAAATACTAACACAAAAATTTGAGGAGAAAGGTTACAATCCTCAAATTATAAATAAAGCAAAACAAGAGGTCCAAGTATTAGATAGAGATTCAATCTTAAAACCGAAAACTAGACATAGCCGAACTATAGAGGAAAATCTCTTTATACCGTTTGTGACACAATATAGTTTACAACACTATGAAATTAAAAAGATACTAAATAAGCACTGGCACTATATTAAAAAAGATCACATTTTAGGGCATAAAATCAAAAACCATCCAGATATTATTTTCAAAAAAGCAAAAAATTTAAAAAACATTTTATCTCGTAGCGAATACAAACATATAAAAAAGAAAAATCTTGGGGGGCGGAGCCTGGCCGTGCAGGATGATGGCTGCTTGATTCCTGGCTCTCAAGCCCCACATCCGAATTTTAACAAAAAAGGGTCATCAAATGGATAAAATTATCTTTTAACTTGGGCTATATACACTTAACTAAGTAGCTACAACTAGAAGAATTGGAAGAAGGATGGAAAAGAGGCAAAATTGGGTATACCCTACCCGGGTGTTGCGTGTATATTGGAGGCCTTGAGAAAACCCAGACTCCCATTAAACCACTACGCATTTCGGCCGTGGCTGTTTAAGGGACCCACAGGAACACCTGAACAACAACGCAGTGTCCTCAAAGGGTAATAGCCATCGCTCCACGACGGAGCACTACAAAGCATTGAAACGCTTACCCTGAATGAGGAGAGAGAGCGGACACTTTTCGCCGGGTCCCTGGGAGACTCGGAGCCATATTGCAGAGCTCCGACATAAGGGCTACACTTCACTGCAAGCTACACGGAGCAGGTGAGAACGGGCAATAAGCAAAGGGGAGGTCTGGGACATTAACGGACAAAGCCCTAAGGAATATTACATGCGGGGCAGTTAACCACACCACGCGCAAATAGCAAAAGGCCTCGTTTAAAAAATTAAGGACATTAAGCTCTCACTTTTTAAATATGATGTGAGTGACAGATAAAGACCCTATTCCCTAGCTTCTCAAGCCACTAAGCAGCAGTAAACTAGCCTAAGTAAAGGCCCCATCTCTCTTTTTTTTTTTATAGCTGCGTCACACCATTGACTGAATAGAAGCAGAAACCCCATCTAAACAGTGCCGACTGTTTGATAGATGATAGGGGCGCAGGCACAGCAACGTTAAAAACACAAGGGATAACAGATTAGAGGTGTTTAGCAGAACATTTCCAATTTATTACATTTGGTGTTATTTAATATAAGCACCGACACAGCAACCGTGGCTGACAACTTTTCAGTCAAATGAATAAAGATGGATACAGCACCCACTACTCACTAGTGCACGGAGAGGGCTGACCAAGCCCAAACAATTCAAGTAGAAGAAGGCAGCCTCCAGCAGTGAGCAAAGTGACTTTTATTTTAAACACAGGTCAAATACAGCAACGTTTCGGGCTAACAATAAGCCCTTTCTCAAGCCTGACATAAATTGAACAAAACACCATTTAAATAGCCATATTGGCGCCAAACAATTGTGAAAAAATTGCACATATATGCTCATTGATCCAAAAGACAGAGTTTATCATATATGCCATTAAGTGTCCATGTTCATTGGTATACATTGGACAATCGACAAGAGAGGCACATGAGAGGATATCTGAGCACAAGTCAAATATCAGATGTGGCAAGGATGCTCCAGTGTCTGCGCATTTTCTACAAGCAGGACATAGTATCAGCCAATTACGCTTCCAAATTTTGGAACATATACACATGCCTAGGAGAGGTGGTGATAGAGAGGCCTTATTGAATAAAAGGGAAGCCTTTTGGATCAATGAGCTTAACACTTTATGGCCTAAAGGCCTCAATAGGGAGTGTAACTGGACAACATTTAAAATCTAAAAAGTATAATTCAATATTGAGCAAGAAAAATAGGTTACTTCTTTAAGCGTAGGGGTTTGCATTTACCTTTGCTATATATTTAATTTAGCATTATAGTGGATTATGCCTTAGCTAGTAGTCAAAAAAGGTCATTTGAGTGACATTATTGGATATAGATATTTGGCATTTCCTATATTTTCACTGAGTACCCATTAGTTTTTAAATCTCTGACTTTTTGTTATATGGGTATCCTTTGTTGAAGGATTCCCTCATATAACAATTTTCAATTTATATATAGTCCATTCGATTGATTGTGGTACTATATATATATATGGTAATTAAGAAATTTTGATATGAGTATTGTGATTAATTTTAAATTTTAAATTCTAAATAAACTCGAATATTTAATATATTTATTTTCACTAATATATTCACATTGAATTTAGTTGTCACAAATATTATTATTCTAATTCTTTACTTTTTATTTTTTATTTTCTTTATAGGATCACTTGGCACTTAATTTATGAAGTTGGTTATTGAATTTGTGCAATATATACAATGTAAAATACTTTGTAACACATTTGTATCTTTGTAATTGTAAGAAATGTATTTTTGATATGCAATATTCAAGTCCACCACTAGAGGGCGATATATGTGCAATTTTTTTCACAATTGTTTGGCACCAATATGGCTATTTAAATGGTGTTTTGTTCAATTTATGTCAGGCTTGAGAAAGGGCTTATTGTTAGCCCGAAACGTTGCTGTATTTGACCTGTGTTTAAAATAAAAGTCACTTTGCTCACTGCTGGAGGCTGCCTTCTTCTACTTGAACTTTTCAGTCAAACACAGCTATATAGAGACACAAGCTGCCTTCCTGAGAGACATGTCAAACCGGAGACAAAATAAATCCGAAAAGGGTCCCAAGAACACTACTCTCACTAGTTACCTTAAAGTAGTGACACAGCATGCAGATAGGACAGTTATGGATCCTCCACTAGCCATAACACCAGACCTAGATGACAGGTCCTCTCCAGTTATGCCTGCACAAGATCTACTCACAAGAGAGGACTTGAATACTATATCTTCAAAAGCAGATATTAGGGTCGTCTTAACAGAGATAAGATCGCTGTTCAGGGATCTTAAAAAAGACTTACACAGCGTTAACCAAAGGGTTCAGATACTTGCAACTAATCACGAGAACCTACAAACCCAGGTTACTGCTAATACTCATCAAATTCGGTCCCAGGAGGGGGATATACAATTCCTGTTGTCCAGAGTTGAAAATCTGGACAACAGAGGGAGACGTAACAGTATGAGGGTGAGAGGAGTACCTGAAACATTCTCAGGCAATGCAATTGAAGGTTACTTGCAGGACTTATTTCGCACAATAAAGGGGACTCCGAGTTCACCAGAGGTCCCATTGGAAAGGGCACACAGGGCCCTTCGCCCAAGACCATCGCCTAAAGCCCCACCAAGAGACATCATAGTTAAGTTCCTTAGCTATATCACAAAAGGCAAAGAACCTCAAAAATGTGACTCATGCAGGTATCCCGATACAGATCTTTTCTGACCTGAGTCAAATCACACTGCAGAAACGAAGGGATCTCAAATTTATCACTAGTGAACTGCAAAAGAACAGTGTGCAGTATAAATGGGGCTTCCCGGTGTGTATCATTGCCACTAGAAATGGAAAGCAAGCCACATATAGGATGCCGACGGATCTTTCTGAATTTTGCAAAATTTTGGAGGTGGACATTTCCCCGCCGGAACAAGAATCTACGTCCTCACAGGACCAAGAAACATAAAGGAACTGCCATACTAATTGACATTTGTCAGGACTGAATTTTTATTTTTCTTAACTCACAGTTGAGGTGCGATGAGAGATTCTTCGGATGGGTATGACTGTAGTATTTTACTATAATGTTACCTGATTTGTTGTTGGGACTGGGCACACACAAAGGGTATAGTCAAGGGGCCTGCAGCAAATATGCTGGGATATATATGAGGTTTATATATTTGGGTTGTCAAGGAGATCAGGAGATACATTAGTCTGCAGAAGAACCAACAGGGGAGAGGGGATGACATCCTTGCTGCTACTTGTAGAAAACAGGGACAACTGTATGACTTAGAGTGAGAAAGATCGATTAATGTTATAGCTTATGCAGATGTTATGTTGCTCTGTTGAAATATTTAACATGCTCCATATTACAAAAGTATTCAGTCCTTTAACTATGTGTTTAACCTTGCACACCTTTAATGTTGACAATCTTTTACAGGTGTTTCCCCCTTCCCCCCTACTAGCATCTACTTGAACCTGATTCCATGCGGATTTAGCATTTAACGGCCCAATCAAAGAGCACACATTAGGGTGTGACGTGAAAGAGATGTTGCCCATTCAGGGATTTAGTTCCCATAGCCTCTGAAGCCTCATTACTGACTTACATCATATACCTCACCCTACATATAAGCTAATAATACCTACCTTGGCGCCTTATCTAGCAAATCTATACTATCACCACCTCCCCCGTGTAGATTTGAGTTCAACCATGGAAAGCACCGATAGGCCAGGAGAGACATAGGGGCTTATAATAGAGCATAATGAAACTATGACAAGAGGGACAATGGCCCCATTATTATTATTACTATTCATAAGCTCATATACACTGCCGCATGATTTAACTGCGAGAGGTGCCCCTTAATGTTATAGTTGAAACTGTATTGTGGAAAAGGGCATTGTGCATTATGTTGTGTATACGTTATTATGATTGATCATGCACTGGGTTATGTACACTTCTGACACTACTAGATTGCCTAAGTTAACTTTATAATATCAACATTTCCCCCCAGTAGGTTTGAGTTCAAACATTGAAGGCTCCGATAGACCAGGAGAATCATAGGGGCTTATAACTGAGTATAACGAAACTAGGGCCAGAGGGAAAATGGCCCCCTTATTATTATTATTATTAATATCCTCAAGTTAATATACACTGGCGCATGTTTTGATGGTAGGGTGTGCCGCTTAATGTTATAGTTGTACCTTGAATTTTTGTTCTTTTAAAGTTAAGTTGTATTGTTGAAAAGTGCATTGTGCACTATGTTGTGTATGTGTTGTTATAATTGATTATGTACTGGGATCCGTACACTTCTGACATTATTAGATTGCCTAAGTTAATTCTACTCTTTCTAATGTCTGACTGGATCAGATTACTGAGACCCTAACATTTCACATTTTATATTTCACATGATTAATAAGTTCGGATGTGGGGATACTGACTCCACACTTTGTTACAGTAACCTTTTTCTTATTTCATCAGACCGGTTTGGTTTGACTGTTAATCCCTGGATCTACTGATCCGCACTTCCTCTATCCTTTCTAATCTGATTAGCCTTTAAATAGATAAGCTATTTAAAGTTGCAGTTTTTGCAACTTTTATTGGCTGACAGAACTTTACGTGATATCTTCTTTCTTCTTCTGTCTCTTTTTCTTGGTATCCTCTTATTTCTTTTCCTTCACACACACACCCTCTCCACCTCCCCCCCCCCTTTTTTTTTTCCCCCTAACCCTCCACCGACCTCATTATCCACTACCAAAATGCCGTCACATAACCCATTTAATCTAACATTGATGACACTGAATACTAAAGGTTTAAATATTCCAGAAAAGAGGTCCCATTTGATAAGAGATGCTAACAGGCTACACTGTGATATCTTATTTGTGCAGGAAAACCATTTCAAGAAAGGAAGGGAACCACGTTGGTTTCACTCCAAGTATCCTGATATGAATATATATCTTGCAGCGCCAAGATGTCAACCATACAGGCTATACTCCAAAATGCGGAATCTCCCAACCAGATCCCCAAATGTCAATAGAATAAAGTGCTTAGTGAGTACAGCGCTACAATGCCCTAGAGGAAGGATATGTAGCTAAAGATGGTGTCCATGATTGGTAATACTATCTAAATTAGTAATAATACAAATAACCGATGGGCCTAAATATATATGTGTTACAATAGAAAAGCAAAAATATAATAGATCAAACACTCCTATATGCTTAGTTTATAACATTTAATATAACATATAGAGTTTAAAATCCTTGACAATGTAAGCATACATAAAATACAATATATTACGAAAAAAACTTTAAAACAAGATCTGATGGTACTATTGTGTGTACATAGAAAAAAGATGTCCAGTTATAAAAATAGATATAAATCCTGAAAGTCCGAAAAAACAGTCATAAGATCCTATGATATGTCGAACTGATATAATATCCCAATGCTGGTGTGTTCAAACTTAGTGTTAAAAAGTGAACCACTCAGTGATAAGTGAAAAAATTAGCATATAAGTCTCCTTTCAAAATTAAAAAAACAAAATCTAAATTTGCAACATGTGATATCACAACTGTGTACAAAAAGATTGAAAAATGAAAAATGAAAAATAAAAAATTGAAAGTCAAAAGATCAAAAATCAAAAAGTGAAAAAATAATAAAAAAATGAAAAATATGGTGGGGTGTACACCAAAAAAGCTTTAGTGAATGTCTAATGTATCCTTGTAAAACAGAACAAATAATCCCAAAATAAATCTGTGGTACTGAAAGTATATCCAAACAAGTGTGGTTATAGGATTCTTAAAGTGTTGATCCTCTTCTTAAGGAATGTGTTAAAACTTTGGTGATGTCATCTTGAACCTATAAAATGGTACAAAAAACAAACATAGTGCAATAAAGCTACTATATAATAGGAATAAAGGTGTTTAACTCACCAACTGAGATCCTGAGCCGTAATTCCAGTTAGTCAACGCGTTTCGGTCCACAAAGGACCTTTCTCAAGACATCACCAAAGTTTTAACACATTCCTTAAGAAGAGGATCAACACTTTAAGAATCCTATAACCACACTTGTTTGGATATACTTTCAGTACCACAGATTTATTTTGGGATTATTTGTTCTGTTTTCCAAGGATACATTAGACATTCACTAAAGCTTTTTTGGTGTACACCCCACCATATTTTTCATTTTTTTCATTTTTTTATTATTTTTTCACTTTTTGATTTTTGATCTTTTGACTTTCAATTTTTTATTTTTTCATTTTTCATTTTTCAATCTTTTTGTACACAGTTGTGATATCACATGTTGCAAATTTAGATTTTGTTTTTTTAATTTTGAAAGGAGACTTATATGCTATTTTTTTTCACTTATCACTGAGTGGTTCACTTTTTAACACTAAGTTTGAACACACCAGCATTGGGATATTATATCAGTTCGACATATCATAGGATCTTATGACTGTTTTTTCAGACTTTCAGGATTTATATCTATTTTTATAACTGGACATCTTTTTTCTATGTACACACAATGGTACCATCAGATCTTGTTTTAAAGTTTTTTTCGTAATATATTGTATTTTATGTATGCTTACATTGTCAAGGATTTTAAACTCTATATGTTATATTAAATGTTATAAACTAAGCATATAGGAGTGTTTGATCTATTATATTTTTGCTTTTCTATTGTAACACATATATATTTAGGCCCATCGGTTATTTGTATTATAACTAATTTAGATAGTATTACCAGTCGTGGACACCATCTTTAGCTACATATCCTTCCTCTAGGGCATTGTAGCGCTGTACTCACTAAGCACTTTATTGTATTCACTCCAAGTATCCCACCTCTTATTTTGCTTCTCACACCCAGAAAAAAAACGTGGTGGGGATACTGATTAAACATTCTTCTCCACTGCATACCACACACATAGAGAGGGACCCTGAAGGAAGATTTATAATAGTGGTGTGAGTACTACATAATAGGGTGGTCACTCTGATGAATGCGTATTTTCCAAATCAACGCCAGAACAGTTTTATGACTCTACTCACAAATAAAATTCTGGAATTACGCAAAGGCGCATTAATTATCAGTGGAGATTTTAACATTCCCTTAGATCCTACACTGGACACCTCCAGGGCCATAGCTTCTGCCACAAAGAAGGTCTTGAAACAGTGCAACGCCAGGCTTGAAGAACTGGCAGTGCACGACACATGGCGATTCCTTTATCCAATGAGACGAGATTACACTTTTTTCTCGCATCCCCATAGCCTCTTCACCAGAATCGACGATATATTTACGGACCAATCAACACTTGTCCTAGTAACAGACACACAAATTCTCCCCATGACGTGGTCAGACCATGCGCCCGTGATTTGTAAATTGAACTGACCTACTAGGCCTGACCACCCCTTCATATGGAGATTCGATGATTTCATGTTAAACAACCAGGTAGCTAGAAACCAAGTGGAAAATTCGCTTAAGGAATATTTCCAGCACAATAACCTCCCTGAGTCACCCATACATGTCATTTGGGAGGCTCATACATGCGTAATAAGGGGGGAACTTATTAAGCAAAAATCCCTCCTCTCTAAACAAACTAGACTTATGTACACTTCCCTTTTAACTAAAATTCGTGACTTAGAGAAACTCCATAAGAAAAAGCCAGCTGATAGTTTAATTAAATCGGACCTACAGAGCGCAAGGGAAGAAATACAAAACCTCCACTCTATGGAACACCAAAAAATAGCTTTAAAACTCCAACAAAAATATTTTGAGTTTGGAGACAAGCCGGGCAAACTCTTAGCAAGGGCCTTGAAGAGAAAACAACTAAAAACACACATACACGCCATACATGACCATCAAAACCACACCTGCTCCAATAGCCCTGCAATCGCAGAAGCACTGAGAGCATATTACCACAAACTATATAATATAGAGAACACTGAGTCTAGTCAACAAGAGGAGGATAAAGAAGCGCATTTGCTCGCCATAGATTCCTATCTTGATTCCCTGACATTACCGTCCCTGTCTCAGGAAGAAGTGGAGGATCTGGAATCCCCTATTTCTGTGGAGGAGGTAGCCCACATCATTGACGAATTACCATCAGGTAAAAGCCCTGGCCCAGATGGGTTTAGTGCTAAATATTATAAAATGTTTAAGCATATCCTGGCACCACATTTGACCACCTTGTTTTACGCAATAGGAAACACACAAGCATTCCCCCCCACAATGCTCACAGCGCATATTACTACTATCCCGAAACCGGGTAAGACACCAAATAGACCGGAAAACTTTAGACCAATCTCGCTGCTCAACGTAGACCTTAAGATTTTTGCTAAAGTTATTTCGATCAGAATGAACAAACTCCTGCCAAGATTAATCTCCCCTGACCAGGTGGGATTTGTCCCCGGCCGTGAGGCTAGGGACAACACTATAAAGGCCACCCTACTGGTAAACTATGCACAATGTAATAGTATCCCCTCCGTACTAGTGTCCACAGATGCTGAAAAGGCCTTCGACAGGGTGAGCTGGCCATTTCTCAGGGCCACCCTGTCGAAGATGAACTTTGGAGACCACTTTATAAACAAAGTCTTTTCCCTATATACAATACCTACAGCACAAATTAAAATAAACAACATTTTATCAGAATCCTTCCAAATTAATAACGGCACCCGACAGGGGTGCCCGTTATCACCCCTACTCTTTGCGCTGGCAATAGAGGTGCTGGCGCAGAGGATCAGGGATAACAAAAAAATTTCGGGGATTAGAATTGGCCAACAAGAACATAAATTATCGTTATACGCGGATGATGTCTTATTGTCATTAACTGACCCCTTGACTTCACTCCCAGAAGCTTTGAGGGAATTTGAAGAATATGGTAAAGTATCCTACTTTCATTTAAATCAAAATAAATCAGAAATTCTCAATATAAATCTCCCCCAGACAGAGTTGAGCCAACTAGCGAGCAGCTGTACACTGCGTATCCAAACCAAGAATCTCAAGTACCTAGGGGTTAATATAACTCCAACACCTGACTCCCTTTTTGAGGCTAATTATACATGTTTGTTACACTCGATTATGTGCGACTTATCCTCATGGAGGAATAAAAAAGTCTCCTGGTTGGGAAGAATCGGGATTATAAAAATGAACATTCTTCCAAGAGTGTTATATTATTTGCAGACCCTCCCTCTACCTTTCCCAGCATCCTACTTACAAAAACTACAGGGTATGGTTGAGGAGTTCATCTGGGGAGATATTAGGCCATGCATAGCAAAGAGCACATTATACCAAACGAAAGAACAAGGAGGTTTGGGGATCCCCAACCTACTCCTATATAAGAAAGCTATCAATTTACAACATCAAATAGAATGGAGTAATAATGATTCCCAAACAACATGGGTCCAGATTGGGCGAGCAATACTCGAGACCTGCAATGTGGGATCCTTGGGTTGGACCTCTCCAAGGTCTAGGCCTAAAGTCGTAGGCTCCTATGCGTTCTTAAGGGAGTTCTTTTCACAGTGGGATAAGACATTGATAGAACACCCACACATCTCCACGAACCCCTCCCCATTAACCTCATTCATACAGAATCCGGACATACCTTTTACAAACACACACAGTCCACCCTTAAATAGAGCACTCATGTAGCAGACAGTGTTCCATAGATTATTGTCGAACAAAAAGCTAAAAAAAATAGAGGACTTGGCAGATTCAGGCCTGCAGACCTTGTGGTACTTCCATTTACAATTACAACATTTCCTGTCGACATATAAACATATAGACCATCTGACAAGACCGTTAACACTACTTGAAACATACTGTCTACTACCTAAAACACCAGACCATCTAATATCAAGCATGTACAAACTACTACTTTCACATAAAGAGACGCCTTTACCATCTTTCACTAGACAATGGAACAAGGAACTAGTCCCACACCCCACTGACAAAGAATGGCAAAAAATATTCCTTAACCACACAAAAGCCTGTCTCAGCCAGACTTCTAGAATCTAATTACAAATATTTGTCCAGGTGGTACCTCACACCCAACAGACTGAAACAGATATATAAACAGACTGACGGAATGTGTTGGAGGGGCTCTGGGGAACAAAGAAGCCTTTCCCACATCTGGTGGCGTTGTGAGCTGATCAAGACTTTCTGGCAGGGAGTGTTGGATACTATAGACAACAATTTGCAAATTACACTAAATAGAGGGCCAGGTCTCCTGCTCTTTCATGGCCTTCCTAAATTGGTTGATAAACCTAAAAAGCAACTCCTATATATAATGCTAAACAGTGCCAAATCACTTGTCCCTAAAAACTGGAAATCCACTGTGGTGCCCACACTCGCTGACTGGAAAAAACTCACAGGCAGATACTTGCAGCTAGAACGCTTCAGATACCTTAGGGAGGACAAAATTGAGATACACGAATACATGTTAGAACTCTGGAAACCCATGTGCTCTTAAATCACGAACGCAACATAACACACCACCCGCCCTGAAGTTCACACTATGCTATGGCGGCATACATACACATTCCCCCTCACTCCTCTTCCCCCCCCCCTCCCCTCCTTTTTTTTTTTTCTCTCCTCCTCCCCCTTCTTTTCTCTTCTCTCCTTTATTTCTCTCTTCTTATTCTTACACACAATTGACTGCTCTGCACCACGGATCTGGCGTATACCAGGATATGCACATACTGAAGGGTGTAAGTTAAAACACCATTCATTAAAGAAAAGCAATTTGTTATTAATATTATTTGTTATTGAGAATAATAAGATACTGTCACTTGTCTTTCGCTATGTACTTGCATTCTCATTTTATATTCTTGTACTGTTTTTTTTTTGGAACTTGAATAAAGCATTGAAAACTTAAAAAAAAAAAAAAAAAAAAAAAAATCTTATTGAAAGTAACCTTACAGGAGAAAAAATTGAAGGCTTTTTTCCATGCATTTCTTGTAAAGCATGCAAACATAGTACCAAAATAAAAACAATTAGATCAAACAATAATTATCAATATATAAAAAAATAAGAGATGTTATACGATGTTCTGATAAATGTAATATACTGAATTCAATGTTTATGTGGCCATCAATATTTCGGCCAAACAAGCCGAATGCTAAGAGATAGAATAAAAGAGCACCTACACCAGATTGAACACAAAGCGAACAACACAGCATTATATAAACACTTCACTGAAGTACATCATGATAAAACTGAAGATATGAAATTCTGGGGTGTCAAAAAAGTTCAGCTAGGCCAAAGAAGAGGAAATATAGAAAACAACCTCCTGAGAAAGGAGGCAGAATACATTTATAACTTCAAAACTCTATACCCCTATGGGTTAAATATGGAATTCGACTTAAATATCCTCATTTAATCTCTTTATCACATTTATAGTGTCACATAAATTACACCATAGGATCACTCCTTATACATTTTCTCTATATTCATTATTTATCACTTAAACTCACTTTTTATATGCCTTTTTTGCACGTCATATCCATCAGTACAACATAAGTAATATACATATAGGATATGACTTATCAATAGAATATATTGTACACCTTAGGAGTCATTTTTACCCCCCCCCCCCTTTTTATTTCCCTTACACATTTAATATATATATATATGTTATATATCTCTATATTTAGGAATGGCATGACTCCTTTCGCACATACTTAACCTCTTCACATTTAAGCAAAATATACACATATGTAGACAGATATGTGGTAATTTTACATATATTCATATAAACTTATCTTTTCTTCCAATTCTATTGCAGTTGCAAATCGGATTTTTTTCATAACAGACTATCATGTAAAGTTCATTGTGACTTATCTGTCATTGGTTTTTAACTTTCATTTATTTATTATTGTCTAATTTTATCATTTTAATACAGTGTAAAGTGTAAATATGTGTAACAAATGATATATACCAGGTATTTAATTTCAAAGGATGTATCATTGGCTGACAGAAATTCAAAACGGACCAATAAGGATGCATCTACACCCTATATAAGATTAGGACTAACCACCTATGGGCATCTTGATAAAGGCCATCGTCCGAAACGCGTAGATTTGCCCAAGCTCAGCCTTTCAGCTAACACAGAGGAAGACAGCTTTGTTACAGCTGTCTCTGACATTAGCAGATATATTATCACAAAGGATATCATTTCCACAATCTTTACCGGTTAAACACCGGCTTTCTACAAACGTATCAAGTATATGTTACAATCAGATAATATAATGAACTGCATAGAACATCTTGCTAAACATCTAATTGGATTGTTAACATCTTTACTTTTTCGCCAAGTATTTGGATACATTAGGGCTCACCATTCCTGCCCAATCTCTATTTGGTATTTTCTCTGTATCTACGAGCGACCTACTGCTATCTGTGATCTGGAAATCCGGTTTGAATATTACCCACAGATTTACTAAGACAAAGCTAGCAACGTAAGGTAACTCTATAACGGCTTCTCCGCTCACTGAACTTCAAAATTTGCAGCCGTTTGAACACCAATCAATTTCTCAAGTCAAGGTTTGCCTGTTTTTACTAAAGCACTACCTAAAGCTATAAGGTGCTTTTATCCACTGCACTGTGATATGTGTTAACCTTTTTATGTTTGAGCTCATTGATACTTTTAACGTAGCGTTAACTGGTTAAAATCCATGTAGCGCTCCAATTATATCAGCTTAATATTGTTACGTATTAACGTTTATTTCAGTTACTTACTCTATTGTAACATTCTATTGCTACATATCTATCCATTGGTATTCACTACAGAACCCTTCATATTGTTATATTGTTGATATGATTACATGTGTTTATTAATTTTTGGTATCAATTGTAATCCTATTTTTTAATACAATAGTAAAATACATTTTAAAATCAATTTATTTAATCTTTGCACGGTATAAATTTATTTTCCCCCAAAAACAAAGTATATTGGACATTATATATTGTTCCACTGTAGTAAACATTTTATCATTTTTTAACGTTTTCACATTGGTCCCCTAACACATTCAACCAGCATTTTAGCGCTTCCCTATATTGTTTTTATTTCTGAGGGTGTAGTATACAAACAAATTATATAGTTCATAATTTGACTTCCGAATCTCATTTTAAGTAGAATAGCTTTAAGAAAGCCCAAATCGACCCTGTCAAAGGCTTTCTCATCATCCATTGATATTATTACTGAAGGGATTTTGTAAGATATAGCATAATGCATAATATTTCAAATTTGAACTGTGTTGTCTTTTGCTTCGCATTGTAGTGCAAAACCCATTTGGTCTTTACGTATTTGTAAGATTACCTGGGAGTCGCTTTGTTGGAATCCCCTTCCAGAGTAGGTAGGCATGGGGGCTGATAATGTGCCAAGGAAGATCCAAAATTGTAATCAGAAGAAAGCCAACGTCCGCCAGGAGGTCCATCCACAAAAGGGCAAGGCAGAAGCAGGGTCAGGAAGGCCAATGTTCATAATATATAGACAGTCCACCAGACAATAATCCAATCAGAAGGCAAAAGAGAGGTCAGAGTCCAGGCCAAGGTCAGATCAGGATCAGTCCAGAGATGTGTCAAACCAGAAGGAGCAACCAACTGGGAGCTGGGAAAACTAATGATTTGTCACTAGAATAACCAAATAATGAATGATAGGCTTCAGAGGCTTTTATAGAGCCTAGTGAGACATCATGAAGTGAAGGGGTACCACTTGATTGGAAGTTGTCCTTTGGCAGTGTGCTAACTCCAAGTAATTCCTTTAAATGTTAGTGCAGTCTTGAACAAGTAAGGCTTAGCACACTTCCAATTGTAGAGACAGAGGAGAGAGCAGGGGTTAGCAAAGCTGAAACAGTCTTAAGTTCTAACAGCTCGTCTGGATGTAGAACACCTGAGGATAACTTGTCTGAAGATAGCGTGATGGCAGTTACTTTGCATGGTGAGCCCAGTCTAAGACTTAGCGCTCCTGGAGAAGTTAGCATGGCTACCCTGTGACTGAGCAGGTAAGTATAACGCTGAAAGTGTTAGGAAGGAAAGGTATAAATTAATTCTAGTTGGCAACATTTTTGTGAAAATTTTAACTACAGAATTTAATAATCTGGATTTTTACCCGGTTTTGGGATGAGGGTGATGTGGGCTAATACTGATTGGTTGGTGAAGTGGGTCGATGATCCCATATCTTGGAAAAGAGATAACAATAGTGGTGCTAGCATGTCTTTATAATTTTTATAATATTCCTTACCAAAATCATCCGATTTTTTGTTGGGGGGGGTAAAATATAGTCCAGATGACTTCCTCAAGAGAAACTGGTTTGTCTAGGGCTGTGATGGCTTACTTTGGCACCCCAGATGTTTTTAAACAACATTTTCCATGACGCCTAGGCACTCTGCAGTCTATTTGAGCATCATAGGAAATGTAGTTCCGAAACTTCAGTGGTGCCAAGTTTAGCCATCACTAGTCTAGGGCTTCTATCTGATCTGAAGTTAATCTAGGCATTGATATTTTAGCTAGATATTTATTAATTCAAGTCTCTCGGTGCGAGGGAGTCCATGAGTACAAATGGGGGTTGTTTAAGTTATAGAGCTGGGTGTAATATTTTTTTTTTTTTTTTCTAATATTTTTATTGAGGGAAAAGTGTTGGCAAACAAGTTAAACAATTGAGCATTGTACAGTCATCTTCAGAAATTGACAGTAACAAGGTATCATATACAATTTACATTATAGGCTGCATAAACCAAGGTTAATAACAACAATTGTACTATTGAAATACATAATATGTAAGTGCCAATGATCGTTAAAACCTTCTGTGCAAAAGTAGGAGGCCACTCTTGGACCTCAACCCACGAAAAGGGAGAATGAACATTTGTAGAAGGCTGCCTAGAATAGAAGAGATCACTCAGGGAACCCTTAATATTCACCTCAAATTTTACATTTTTATAATGTTACAACTGGTGACTAATAATGTAGTAAAACAATGTTTGCGATTTATAAACAATATAGTATGTTGCGTTGCAAAATATTTTACTGTAGTAAGATGCGGCATAGGAAAGATAAGCCGCATGAGTAGCCCTCCTAAATAAGGAGGTACATTATTGGGGGGGGGGGAGAGGAGGTAGGTTGAAATATAGTAAGTGGTATGTATAGCTAAGGAGACTTTTGAATTATAGAATAACCATACCCGCCTAGTAAGGTTTTATTGAAACAGCTTATTCCATAATGTCCTGGAGTACCCATAAGACTAAGCTAAGGAACATTACTCAGTATACTAGTATATTTAATGTCTAGAAGCAGTGAAGTGCAGACTAGATTATATAAAATACATGAAATAAATGAATTTAAATAAAAATAAGTGAGAGAAAGAATGCCACTGTAGGACACAAATCTTAACACTGCAAGCACAGTGGCACTGAATCACCACCTCTTTGTTGCATGTGAACTAAATAAACCAGACCTCAAAAAAAGACCATGGCATATTAGAAGGTGTCTACACACTAGACTTGGGTAGATGTTGGTAATAACACTAGCTAGAAAGTGAGCGGGGTAAGCAAGGTGCAGGCCGTAGTCCTCAACGTAATTAATCTGCAATTGTTACTGAGAGATAGGGTATTAGATAAAGAAAGTGGATTTGAAACCAGATAGAGATAAATCAATGTGAAAGTGATTAAACCCTTGAAAGTTTCCCCTTCAGAACAAGGCTGCCATATCCCCTGGACGTGGGCCCCCCATCCAGGAGCAGACAATTCATAAATGGATAGAACCAAGGGAGGGGAGATTATGAATGCGTATGTTTTGATGCAGTTTGGGTTTAAGGTATGTATATAGCCCCTTAACTCAGGCGTCTAAGCTTGTAAGGGGAAGGCAGCTTTAGAACAAACAGTGATCCCCAGAGCTAATTGAAGGAACTACCTGCGCATTATAAGGTTGACATCAAATTATAAGACCCAGGAGCATATGTACATACAGGGAGTGCAGAATTATTAGGCAAGTTGTATTTTTGAGGATTAATTTTATTATTGAACAACAACCATGTTCTCAATGAACCCAAAAAACTCATTAATATCAAAGCTGAATAGTTTTGGAAGTAGTTTTTAGTTTGTTTTTAGTTATAGCTATTTTAGGGGGATATCTGTGTGTGCAGGTGACTATTACTGTGCATAATTATTAGGCAACTTAACAAAAAACAAATATATACCCATTTCAATTATTTATTTTTACCAGTGAAACCAATATAACATCTCAACATTCACAAATATACATTTCTGACATACAAAAACAAATCAGTGACCAATATAGCCACCTTTCTTTGCAAGGACACTCAAAAGCCTGCCATCCATGGATTCTGTCAGTGTTTTGATCTGTTCACCATCAACATTGCGTGCAGCAGCAACCACAGCCTCCCAGACACTGTTCAGAGAGGTGTACTGTTTTCCCTCCTTGTAAATCTCACATTTGATGATGGACCACAGGTTCTCAATGGGGTTCAGATCAGGTGAACAAGGAGGCCATGTCATTAGATTTTCTTCTTTTATACCCTTTCTTGCCAGCCACGCTGTGGAGTACTTGGACGCGTGTGATGGAGCATTGTCCTGCATGAAAATCATGTTTTTCTTGAAGGATGCAGACTTCTTCCTGTACCACTGCTTGAAGAAGGTGTCTTCCAGAAACTGGCAGTAGGACTGGGAGTTGAGCTTGACTCCATCCTCAACCCGAAAAGGCCCCACAAGCTCATCTTTGATGATACCAGCCCAAATCAGTACTCCACCTCCACCTTGCTGGCGTCTGAGTCGGACTGGAGCTCTATGCCCTTTGCCAATCCAGCCACGGGCCCATCAATCTGGCCAATCAAGACTCACTCTCATTTCATCAGTCCATAAAACCTTAGAAAAATCAGTCTTGAGATATTTCTTGGCCCAGTCTTGACATTTCAGCTTGTGTGTCTTGTTCAGTGGTGGTCGTCTTTCAGCCTTTCTTACCTTGGCCATGTCTCTGAGTATTGCACACCTTGTGCTTTTGGGCACTCCAGTGATGTTGCAGCTCTGAAATATGGCCAAACTGGTGGCAAGTGGCATCTTGGCAGCTGCACGCTTGACTTTTCTCAGTTCATGGGCAGTTATTTTGCGCCTTGGTTTTTCCACACGCTTCTTGCGACCCTGTTGACTATTTTGAATGAAACGCTTGATTGTTCGATGATCACGCTTCAGAAGCTTTGCAATTTTAAGAGTGCTGCATCCCTCTGCAAGATATCTCACTATTTTTGACTTTTCTGAGCCTGTCAAGTCCTTCTTTTGACCCATTTTGCCAAAGGAAAGGAAGTTGCCTAATAATTATGCACACCTGATATAGGGTGTTGATGTCATTAGACCACACCCCTTCTCATTACAGAGATGCACATCACCTAATATGCTTAATTGGTAGTAGGCTTTCGAGCCTATACAGCTTGGAGTAAGACAACATGCATAAAGAGGATGATGTGGTCAAAATACTCATTTGCCTAATAATTCTGCACTCCCTGTAATAGACACAGTATTAGCTGTAAGCAAAGTAAAATATGCCAAGTAGTTGATTAAACAAGATATTGAAATGGCCATCTAGACAGCCATATTGAGGAGCAAAATTAGATCATACTCTATAAAATGGAACTAGGTTAACATGCATAAGTCAAACACCAACAGTAAACCAACTTATATGTATAATAGATATAAATGAGATGAGGTAACTGTCCATAACTGATATACTGTCTATTTTCTCATGAGGCGAATATTGCTGACAGCGTAGCTAGCCCGCTTCACGGTAAGTTAAACTCAGCTCGAACATCTTGTCTTCATCATCCCAAAGACACTGTCTCATAAAGTACAGAAGATCGTATAAAGGCCATAATGATTCTTCAATGATGGCTATTACTGTTGTCTTGCAAGGTGGCAAGGATGTAGTCTGGGCGTGAGTCTCTGTCTGGACTTGCGTATGTAAAAGAACATGCTGGATGTAGGTATGTACACAAGATTGTATTGTTCTCTGCGGCAGAGATCTGCCCACCTTTGTCAGTCCAGCTACTCTTTGAATCACCACCAGACTCTGAGTAGAAGTGCTTTCCCCCATGGTCAGCCTCACCTGGTCTGATCCCAGGGATTCCACAGATCGGCCGTCAATGGCGGGTTCAAGTTCCTCCAGAGGCACGAACACGAGTGAAGTTGTAGCGCCTACCTCCCCTTGCTTATAATCCTGTGGGGTGTCTACAGTCGGCTTTGGCCCTAGTGTCAGGGTTGCGATCCATAAGGTAAGATCTGCCTTCAAGTTCTGAAAATGCTTGTCGATGAGCCGTCGTGTAGACTGCTCCCACGCCTCCATGCTGGTACTGCGCTCTGGGCACAGCAGGCAAACTGCCTGCAATCTACCTGCCGTTGCTTCCAGAGATATATAAAGTAGGTGCTTTTTAATCTTGGGCTCTTAGGAGGTAGTAGGTAGTAACTCGCAGGCTTCTCCGTTAATTTCAAGCTCTGTTAGGATTAGGTTCAGCGGTTAAGATGGCGGTTCGTACTGTATGCCGAAGCTGGAGAGACTCAGATCTAGAATGTATCAGCTGCTTAGATGTTTGTCTCCCTTGCGCTGCCACAAAAGTGTCTCCAAACTGCTGTATGGCCAAACTGGGGAAATAAAGTACTATAATATTGTGAAGTTTTTCGAATTTTAGCCCAAAAGTCAGGAGCTCTGTTTAGAGACGTCCAGCTTCTTCGGGCGTTGGCTCCTCCCCCTCTGGGTGTAATATTTTGGAAAGCTTTGGCTCTATCTCTAATGTTATAATGAATTTTACCTTCATGATCTTGAATTAATAAGATATATGATTTCAATGTGCATTTTTTTAGACAGCGGGCCAGTAGCCTGCTATGCTTGTTGCCACCTTTGTGGAACTTTGCTCTTACCTAATAAGCTTGTTTTTTTGTAATCTATGTGAAGTATGGTATGTACTTCCCTTCTAGTATTATCGATAAAAATTTAAAGATGCCTATTAGAGGGGCCATTTTTAAATTGTGTTTCTAAATCATTTAGTTTATGCAAGATTGTTTCTAAATAGTTTTTTTGTTTACGCTGATGTTATGCTGTAGCTTCATCAATTCACCCCGTATTACACATTTGTGTGCTTTCAATACAAAGATTTGTGATAGTTGCAGCAGTGAGCAGTTCAAGATCTATTTTGAGTGTTTAGGGCAGAAACCATATTGTAGGAGATAAAGTAAGGAGCTAGTTGAAAGAAATGGAGTTAGGTGATTATAGCCTAGTTATTCCAATAATGGAATAATGGAAGCAAAAGAAAGTAAGGAGACCAGATGACAGTTAGAAGGGTTGATGGGGTCACAAGTGGGCTTTCTTAGGATTGGTATGATTGACGCATGCTTGAATGTGCCAGTGGCGAGAGACTGGTTAAAGAGATGATTTAGGGTAGGTGTTAAAGGGACATTAAACACTAAATAAATGCTAGATAGAATTATGCATTCAAAGAAAAAAATGTTCTTTGAATAACATATAGATGTATTTTTTAAAGATTTTTTTCGCTTTACATTTTTTAAAAATTAGGTATCTAGTCACTAATATGCTCATATAAATAATTCTATTACCTTGTAAGATCTGGTCATCTTCCCATAGGAACAACACTTGTCTTAAAGTTAAAGTTCTTAAGGGGAGCTTTCTAACAGGAACTGAAAAGCTCACAATTTCAGAATGGAATTACAGGAAAGGGGGACAAAATAAATAATGAAAATCTATTAAAGAGTTGTTTTTATATATACAGTTTATCATTCTATATTACCATCTCAAAGTGTTTATAGAGTCAATCAGCAATAATCTGAGAAAAGAGTGTAGTAGTTGGTGGAGGTGCAGGCAGATGTAGAGGGGAGTTAAAGGCTGAAAACAGCCTTCTTTGGTTGGGTCTGTGAGTTACTTGAGGGAGGAGAAATAGACTTGTTTCGCCAGGCTGATTGCAGAGCTGTATGATCTGAGGATGAATGTCGGAAATAAGCACAGGTTATTTTCTAAACTGACGTTTTTCAGTCCATGAACTTTGCTGAAGATAGCAGGACTGGTGTGCTATGGTTTTCGTTGAGTGCATGATTTAAGGCAATGTAGGGTGGAGCTTTGTCAAGTGTTATTTTATTGAGGTGGCAAGACATAGAAGTTTAGCGGCAGCAGACATGTTAGGATTGTCAGTGGGTTGAAGTCACCTAAGATGAGAGAAGTAATGTTACACAAGAGAAAATGTTGAAGCCAGGCTCCAAAGTGGTACTAAGAAAGAACTGTATCCCCTCTAGTAATGCAAGTATTAGGCTACCCTCTGACCATGTGAGAGTATCCTGCACCCAGTGATTTTTTTTTTTTTTAATATAGCAGGCAATGATACATCTGGAAATTCCCTATTGCACATCACAGTACAAATTGGACAGTGGTCTTACAGTGCATGCAAAAACAACAACATTCTAGTGTAAGAATAAAATGTTCTAATTTATTAGTGAATTTTTTTCTTAAAAAATGTGACAATTTCTGTCACTTCCAATCCAGTTTAACAGAATTTTAAGGTAGTTCAGAGAATTTGTTTTGTTCCTTAAAGGGACATGGTTATCAATTTTGCTAATTTTCTTGGTTTCCTTTATTGAAAGAGCAGCAGTGCACTACTGGGAGCTAGCTGAACACATACTAAGCCAATCATAATAGTTATATATGTGCAGCCACCAATCAGCAGCTAGCTCCTGAGCCTACCTAGGTATGCTTTTAAACAAAGAATACCAAGAGAACAAAACAAATTAGAGAATAGAAGTCAATTGGAAAGCTGTTTAAAACTGTATGCTCTATCTGAATCATGAAAGATCATTTTGGCGGTTTTATATCCCTTTAATCTAAGCCACCCCAATTCACCAATCCATTAAATGAGCCATTGTTTGAATTAGTAATACTGGTAAAAGTAGCTAACAATGTCATAGGAAAATGTAGTGAAATACATAAAAACGTATTAGAAACTGGAATATAATGGTTCTTTCAAGGAGATTTTGAAGGATTCTCACAGACCTTCACAGAGCGAAAGTTACTTAGCCAAAGCGGAAGTAAAACATGAGGGCTAATTAACACAATATTTATAAATGTTCTTTAAAGGGCCATTATAGTAAAGAAAATGAAATACCACTGATTGGATCACTGGCATTTTCCACTCAGGACCAGCAGTGTTCTTTTGGTCCCAAGTAGTATTTTTACTATGTGTTTATCCCCTGTGGTTAAACACATTGAGATGCATGTCATTTTTCAGCTATAATAGCATAATTTATTATTAAATCCACACGACAATGGAATCATACATAAACATTGTGATGTCCTTATTTAAGTCCTATACAAGTTTCACGATTTAAAGCGTTATTTAAACAATATTTTCAAATGTTTATCACACAAAAAAATGTGTTTATTCAAATATGAATTGACCATGAGCAAGACCATTAATTTAAAGAGATGGTAAACTATGTCTACCTCGAATTAGCAATCTTAAATGAAGTCCCAAAACAATGTGAGTTTAATTCATCAAATCGGCATATCCGCTGTGTATATATCAAATTATTGACGATTATAAATCTAAATTTTTTATATCCATCCTCCTCCCGTAGATCGTCCGCCATTGTTTTAGTCTGGTCACATTTTTTAGGCAACCAATGACACACCAGGCCACTCGGCGACACACCCCTAACGAAATACGCCCTTCTAGACTTACGCACATGCCCTACCTTGTGTATCTCTGCATAACACTGCTCTAGCCTCGATTTTTGCGCATGCTCAAGATCCAGTTACGTATTGCATAGTTATCTAACGCATGCGCAGAGAGAGGAACGAAGCTTGACATGCCAGGGCTGTGACGTAGAGAGGGGTGTTTCAGCTCTCTTGCAGAGATGAAGGTAATACTAGGAAGTAATGCATGGGAAGGAGCAATGAGCGTTACGACTCTGAGTAAAAACATAATTTATGCTTACCTGATAAATTTATTTCTCTTGTGGTGTATCCAGTCCACGGATCATCCATTACTTGTGGGATATTCTCTTTCCCAACAGGAAGTTGCAAGAGGACACCCACAGCAGAGCTGTCTATATAGCTCCTCCCCTAACTGCCATATCCAGTCATTTGACCGAAAACAAACAGAGAAAGGAGAAACCATAGGGTGTAGTGGTGACTGTAGTTTAAAATTAAAAAATACCTGCCTTAAAATGACAGGGCGGGCCGTGGACTGGATACACCACAAGAGAAATAAATTTATCAGGTAAACATAAATTATGTTTTCTCTTGTAAGGTGTATCCAGTCCACGGATCATCCATTACTTGTGGGATACCAATACCAAAGCTAAAGTACACGGATGAAGGGAGGGACAAGGTAGGTACTTAAACGGAAGGTACCACTGCCTGTAAAACCTTTCTCCCAAAAATAGCCTCCGAAGAAGCAAAAGTATCAAATTTGTAGAATTTTGAAAAAGTATGAAGCGAAGACCAAGTCGCCGCCTTGCAAATCTGTTCAACAGAAGCCTCATTTTTAAAGGCCCATGTGGAAGCCACAGCTCTAGTAGAATGAGCTGTAATCCTTTCTAGAGGCTGCTGGCCAGCAGTCTCATAGGCTAAGAGGATTATGCTTCTTAGCCAAAAAGAAAGAGAGGTTGCCGAAGCCTTTTGACCTCTCCTCTGTCCAGAGTAGACAACAAACAAAGCAGATGTTTGACGAAAATCTTTAGTAGCTTGTAAGTAAAACTTTAAAGCACGAACCACGTCCAGATTGTGTAATAGACATTCCTTCTTTGAAGAAGGATTAGGACACAAAGAGGGAACAACAATCTTTTGATTGATATTCTTATTAGATACGACCTTAGGTAAAAACCCAGGTTTGGTACGCAGAACTACCTTATCTGCATGGAAGATCAGATAAGGAGAATCACATTGCAAGGCAGATAACTCGGAAACTCTACGAGCCGAGGAAATAGCTACCAAAAAAAAAGAACTTTAAGAAACAAATTTAAGCTCCAAGGTGGAGCAACAGGTTTAAACACAGGCTTGATTCTAACTAAAGCCTGACAAAATGCCTGAACGTCTGGGACATCCGCCAGACGCTTGTGCAAAAGAATAGATTGCGCAGAAATCTGTCCTTTTAAGGAACTAGCTGACAATTCTTTCTCCAATCCTTCTTGGAGAAAAGATAATATCCTGGGAATCCTGACCTTACGCCATGAGTAGCCCTTGGATTCACACCAATAAAAATATTTACGCCATATCTTATGATAGATTTTCCTGGTGACAGGCTTTCGTGCCTGAATTAAGGTATCAATGATTGACTCGGAGAAACCACGCTTTGATAAAATCAAGCGTTCAATCTCCAGGCAGTCAGCCTCAGAGAAATTAGATTTGGATGGTTGAAAGGACCCTGAAGTAGAAGGTCCTGTCTCAGCGGCAGAGTCCATGGTGGAAAAGATCACATGTCCACCAGATCTGCATACCAAGTCCTGCGTGGCCACGCAGGCGCTATCAAGATCATCGATGCTCTCTCCTGCTTGATTTTGGCAATCAGACGAGGGAGCAGAGGAAACGGTGGAAACACATAAGCCAGGTTGAAGGACCAAGGCGCTGCTAGAGCATCTATCAGCGTTGCCTTGGGGTCCCTGGACCTGGATCCGTAACAAGGAAGCTTGGCGTTCTGGCGAGATGCCATGAGATCCAGTTCTGGTTTGCCCCAACGATGAACCAATTGTGCAAACACCTCCGGATGGAGTTTCCACTCCCCCGGATGAAAAGTCTGTCGACTTAGAAAATCCGCCTCCCAGTTCTCTACACCTGGGATATGGATAGCTGATAGGTGGCAAGAGTGAATCTCTGCCCAGCGAATTATCTTTGAGACTTTTAACATCGCTAGGGAACTCCTTGTTCCCCCTTTATGGTTGATGTAAGCCACAGTCGTGATGTTGTCCGACTGAAATCTGATGAACCTCATCTGAAATCTGATGAACCTCATTGTCGCTAGCTGAGGCCAAGCCTGAAGAGCATTGAATATCGCTCTTAGTTCCAGAATGTTTATTGGAAGGAGTGACTCCTCCTGAGTCCACGATCCCTGAGCCTTCAGGGAGTTCCAGACTGCACCCCAACCTAGAAGGCTGGCATCTGTAATTACAATTGTCCAATCTGGCCTGCGAAAGGTCATACCTTTGGACAGATGGACCTGAGATAGCCACCAGAGAAGAGAATCCCTGGTCTCTTGATCCAGATTTAGTAGAGGGGATAAATCTGTGTAATCCCCATTCCACTGACTGAGCATGCAGAGTTGCAGCGGTCTGAGATGTAGGCATGCAAACGGCACTATGTCCATTGCCGCTACCATTAAGCAGATTACTTCCATGCACTGAGCCAAAGAAGGGCGAGGAATGTAATAAAGAACACGGCAGGAATTTAGAAGTTTTGATAACCTGGACTCCGTCAGGTAAATTTTCATTTCTACAGAATCTATCAGAGTCCCTAGGAAGGAAACTCTTGTGAGGGGGGATAGAGAACTCTTTTCCTCGTTCACCTTCCACCCATGTGACCTCAGAAATGCCAACACTATGTCCATATGAGACTTGGCAATTTGGAGTTTGACACCTGAATCAGGATGTCGTCTAAATAAGGGGCCACTGTTATGCCCCGTGGCCTTAGGACCGCCAGAAGCGACCCCAGAACCTTCGTAAAAATTCTTGGGGCTGTAGCTAACCCCAAAACTGGTAATGCCTGTCTAGGAAGGCAAACCTGAGAAACCGATGTTGATCTTTGTGTATTGGAATGTGAAGATAAGCATCCTTTAAATCCACTGTAGTCATGTATTGACCCTCCTGGATCATAGGTAGGATGGTACGAATAGCCTCATCTTGAATGATGGAACTCTGAGGAATTTGTTTAAGATCTTTAGATCCAAAATTGGTCTGAAGGTTCCCTCTTTTTTGGGAACTACAAACAGATTTGAGTAAAATCCCTGTCTCTGTTCCTCCTTTGGAACTGGATGGATCACTCCCATAACTAGAAGGTCTTGTACACAGTGTAAGAATGCCTCTCTCTTTATCTGGTTTGCAGATAATTGTGAAAGGTGAAATCTCCTTTTTGGGGGGGAAGCCTTGAAGTCCAGAAGATATCCCTGGGATATAATTTCCAACGCCCAGGGATCCTGGACATCTCTTGCCAATGCCTGGGCGAAGAGCGAAAGTCTGCCCCCTACTAGATCCGTTACCAGATAGGGGGCCATTCCTTCATGCTGTCTTAGAGGCAGCAGCAGGCATTTTGGCCTGCTTACCCTTGTTCCAGGTCTGGTTAGGTCTCCAGACCGTCTTGGACTGAGCAAAAGTTCCCTCTTGTTTTGTATTAGAGGAAGTTGATTCCGCACTTGCCTTGAAGTTTCGAAAGGCACGAAAATTAGATTGTTTGGCCCTTGACTTGGACCTATCCTGAGGAAGGGCATGACCTTTTCCTCCAGTGATATCAGCAATAATCTCCTTCAAACCAGGCCCGAATAGGGTCTGCCCCTTGAAGGGAATGTTAAGCAGCTTAGACTTTGAAGTAACGTCAGCTGACCATGATTTGAGCCATAGCGCTCTGCGCGCCTGGATAGCAAACCCAGAATTCTTAGCTGTTAGTTTAGTCAAATGAACAATGGCATCAGAAATAAAAGAATTGGCTAGCTTAAGTGCTCTAAGCTTGTCAAGTATGTCATCCAATGGAGTCGCTACCTGTAAAGCCTCTTCCAGAGACTAAAACCAGAACGCCGCAGCAGCAGTGACAGGAGCAATGCATGCAAGGGGCTGTAGGATAAAACCTTGTTGAATAAACATTTTCTTAAGGTAACCTTCTAACTTTTTATCCATTGGATCTAAGAAAGCACAACTGTCCTCGACAGGGATAGTAGTACGCTTTTCTAGAGTAGAAACTGCTCCCTCCACCTTAGGAACTGTCTGCCATAAGTCCCGTGTGGTGGCGTCTATTGGAAACATTTTTCTAAAAATAGGAGGGGGAGAGAACGGCACACCTGGTCTATCCCATTCCTTAGTAATAATTTCTGTAAACCTTTTAGGTATTGGAAAAACATCAGTGCACACCGCACTGCATAGTATTTATCCAGTCTACACAATTTCTCTGGCACTGCAATTGTATCACAGTCATTCAGAGCAGCTAAAACCTCCCTGAGTAACACGCGGAGGTGTTCAAGCTTAAATTTAAATGTAGAGAAATCAGAATCAGGTTGCATCATCTTCCCTGAGTCAGAAACATCACCCACAGAAAGAAGCTCTCCTTCTTCAGCTTCTGCATATTGTGAGGCAGTATCAGACATAGCTCTTAAAGCATCAGTATGCTCTGTATTTGGTCTAACTCCAGAGCTATCTCGCTTTCCTCTAAATTCAGGTAGTCTGGCTAATACCGCTGACAGTGTATTATCCATGACTGCCGCCATGTCTTGTAAAGTAGACGCTATGGGCGCCCTAGATGTACTTGGCGCCATTTGAGCGTGAGTCCCTTGAGCGGGAGTCAAAGGATCTGACACATGGGGAGAGTTAGTCGGCATAACTTCCCCCTCGTCAGATTCCTCTGGTGATACATTTTTTAAAGACAGAATATGATCTTTATTGCTTAAAGTGAAATCAGTACATTTGGTACACATTCTAAGAGGGGGTTGCACCATGGCTTTTAAACATAATGAACAAGGAGTTTCCTCTATGTAGACATGTTTGTACAGTCTAGCAATGAGACTAGCAAGCTTGGAAAACACTTTAAATCAAGTTAACAAGCAAATATAAGAAACGGTACTGTGCCTTTAAGAGAAACAAATTTTGTCAGAATTTGAAAAACAGTGAAAAAAGGCAGTAAATCAAATGAAATTTTTACAGTGTGTATAATAAGCTAACAGAGCATTGCACCCACTTGCAAATGGATGATTAACCTCTTAGTTCAAAAAAACGGATCAAAAAAATGATATAGACGTTTTTTAACAGACACACCAAACTGCCACAGCCTTGCTGTGGGCCTACCTTCCCCAACAAACGATTTTGGAAAGCCTAAGAGCCCTTTAGAGATGTCCTATAGCATTCAGGGGACTCCTGGAGGAAGCTGGATGTCTCAGTCTGTAAAAGTTACTGCGCAAAAAAGCGCTAAATTAGGCCCCTCCCACTCATAGTAACACAGTGGAAAGCCTCAGGAAACTGTTTCTAGGCAAATTTAAGCCAGCCATGTGGAAAAAAACTAGGCCCCAATAAAGTTTTATCACCAAAGTATATATAAAAATGTTTAAACATGCCAGCAAACGTTTTATATTGTAAATATAAAAGAGTATTACCTCAGAAAGTAAGCATGATACCAGTCGCTATTAAATCACTGTATTCAGGCATACCTTACATAAATTTGGCATCAGCAGCATTTTCTAGCATTCACATCTTCTAGAAAAATCTTAACTGCACATACCTCATAGCAGGATAACCTGCACGCCATTCCCCCGCTGAAGTTATCTCTCTCTCTTCAGTCATGTGTGAGAACAGCAATGGATCTTAGTTACAACCTGCTAAGATCATATAAATCACAGGCAGATTCTTCTTTTTTTCTGCCTGGAACAAAATAGTACAACTCTGGTACCATTTAAAAATAATAAACTTTTGATTGAAGCAAAATAACAGCTACATTTCACCACTTCTCTCTTAATACCTCCATGTTTGCTGAGAGTTGCAAGAGAATGACTGGATATGGCAGTTAGGGGAGGAGCTATATAGACAGCTCTGCTGTGGGTGTCCTCTTGCAACTTCCTGTTGGGAATGAGAATATCCCACAAGTAATGGATGATCCGTGGACTGGATACACCTTACAAGAGAAATAATGTATTATACATACGAACATCGTAATTTAAAAAATATATGGGCGAATTGTGTGATCAATACTTGGAGAATAAAAATGTATTGCTCAATTAGTAAAAATGTACCATCACTTTAAGATTGTTTTTTAGCCTGTCTTTCCTAATCCTAAAAATGTCATGGAGTCGCTTATTAAACTGGAATTTGAAGGCATTGAATAAGTATTTGTACGTTACTAATAGCATAATAGAAAAATAATGAAGGAAATGTCATGTTATAAACTTTAAGATGCCTGGCTTCATTGCCTCCTGCCCCTAGCCTCCCTGGTATATCACAAATCATAACTTTGCCTTACCTGACACACACTGCTAGACTTCAGTGTAACAGAAAATCACAGATAAAGAAAACTTCAGAAAAAAACATACTGTAAGCAATGAGACTAATACCACTGTGCCCTCAGTGGTGGGAGTACTGCACTGCACACAATATTAATAAACCATATACAGACTAAATTAAACAAGGGACAGTCTACTTGAAAATGTTTATTGTTTTAAAGATGATCCCTTTATTACCGATTCCCCAGTTTTGCATAACCAACAGTGTTATATTAATACACTTTTTACCTCTATGATTACCTTGTATCTACGCCTCTGCAGACTACCCCCTTATCTCAGTGATTTTGACAGACTTGCATTTTAGCCAATCAGTGTTGACTCATAAATGACACCATGGGAATGACCATAATCCTATCTATGTGGCACACATGAACTAGCACTGTATAAATGTGAAAAACTGTCAAAATGCACTGATATAAGAGATAGTTTTGAACTTTTTAGAAATCAGTTTGTGCGTACCTACGTTTAGCTTTCAAAAAAATTAAAAATACCAAGAGATGAAGTAAATTGGAAAGTTGTTTAAATTTGCATGCCCTATCTGAATCATGAATTTTGACTTGACTGAAAACCAAATGCGGGACTGTCCCGGGAAAAATGGGACAGTTGGCAACTATACATTATGTATGGTTTGATAGATTCCAAAGGAAATGTGTAGGATTGCAAAGCCAATTGATGATAAAATGTATAACACAGAACATACCTGTAGCTCAGTTCTGCAGAAATGATTTACCTTTAAAACACTGACCATATCAGCACAAATATATAACACTGTGATCATAGACCATTAAGAGGTTTTACTATAGATAACAGACCATTCTAGCATATCAAAGTTATTTCTCTGTAAAATGTTTACAATAAAAGCACAGTTCATTATGACTTTTTTTTCCTGTATATAGTTGTCGATTTATCAACCTCTTTCGCCTGCCTACGACTGCAGGTTCTCACAAGAGAACCTGCACGCCGTATTTAACAAGCAGCGGTTATCAGACCGCTGCTTCCCTACCCTTTTGCCACCTCTTAGGTGGAGAATTTTAATCTCCCCAGTCTCGTCCGACTGGAGAGATTGACAGCTCCTGCCCGCGTGTGATTGACTGTGCGCGGGCAGGGGGCGGGATTGCACGCAAGCGCAAAATAGCGCTCGTGTGCAATGCTGAATTCTGCCAGGGGAATTCAGCCCACCAGAGGCGAGCTGCGGTGGACAGGGGCAGCTTGATAAATCGACCTCATAGTGTATACATTATCACATATCAACTAACATGCCATCTCAAAACTAAAAGCTTTCCCATCTGTTACTTATAAATTGTATACATAGGCCTGCAGCTTCCATCACCTCATTTATTCTAACTCAATCCCCACCAATAATGCCTCATTACCAGGCTCCCTGTTTCTGTTTGGGTGCAGTTCAAGTAAGCGAGTTTTACCTAAACAGGATCTAAAGAGTATAAATCTGTGACCTTTATTTACAACTTGGTGAAGTAGTAATTCAACAGATCAATGCAGGTTCTGGCTGTTATAATAGGCATATAAATGAAAGCCCAGAAAGCATCACTTTTCCTGTGCACTACGTATTATAAACAGTATTTAAAATAATGTTCCATATCTACTAAATCAACAATGAAATCTGTACAAGAAAAATTAATTGGTGTGTGATGATTTAATTTTGCATCAAGCAAAGTGACGGCTAAATCCAAATGTTCTCAGCCCATTCAGATCTTATCCATTCTCACTCATCCTCAGGCAAAATTTATGAGGATTTAATTTTATACAGTTTTATACTGTGATTACTGAAGTTGACATAAGTTTTTAGAGGTTAGAAATAAGTGTGGAAAGAGCTAATAAAATCGGCTGCCCAGAACAGTAAATCATAGGCTGCATGTGTGTGGGCCAGTGAGGGGTGGGTATTGTAGTTTCTTTTTAAGAAAAGATCCTTTTGTAATTAACTCGTGCTAGTGGAGATGTTGCCAGGCACAAATAGGCACCCAGAACAAGTGTGCCTAACAGTAGGAAATATGCAGTGCCAGCCATGGTGGTATGTATGCTTGAGTGCAGTAATACATTGAAGGAGCACTGAGTCCAAAAAGTATTCCCAGAGATCTACTGTGGTATTTACAGTTTAGTAATTGTGTTACCCTATTTATGCAACCAGTAATAGCTTATCAGTCAATTTGAAAATTCTTATGGCTGCAGTTAATGTGTTTATATTAGGGTGACCAGATCTTCCCAATATTAGGGGACAGTCCCCGGATTGAGGAGACTGTCCCCAGTAAAATAATGTCCCCGAAAATGTCCCAGACTCCTGTTGAACTGTCCCTGGCTCGTGTTGTACTGCATCCAAGCGCTGGGAGGAAGTGATCGTCCTGATAATGTCACTTTTTCCCAGCGTATGACAGGCAGCGCACAGGTCAGGAGAGAAGAACTTGTGTATGTGTGTATATGTATGCTTGTGTGTGTATGTGCATGTGTGTATATTTATGCTTGTGTGTATGTGCATGTGTGTATATTTATGCTTGTGTGTATGTGCAAGTGTGTATATTTATGCTTGTGTGTATATGTATGGTTGTGCGTATGTGTGTGTATATATATATATATATATATATATATATATATATATATGTGTGTGTGTGTGTATGTGCATGTGTGTATGCAGGCTTGTGTGTACATATGTATGCTTGTGTCTGTGTATATGTGTGTGTATATGTATGCCTGTGTGTATATGTATGGTTGTGCATATGTGTGTATATATATATATATATATATATATATATATGTGTGTGTGTGTGTGTGTATGTGCATGTGTGTATGTAGGCTTGTGTGTGCATATGTATGCTTGTGTCTGTGTATATGTGTGTGTATATGTGTGTGTATATGTATGTGTATATGTATGCTAGTGTGTATGTGTGCACACGTATGCTTGTGTGTGTGTATATGTATGCTTGTGTGTGCATGTGTATGTTTGTGTATTGTGTACGTGTATATATGTATGTTTATGTGTGTATATGTACGCTTCTGTGTGTATGTGTGTGTAGGTGCATGTGTGTATATGTATACTTGTATGTGTGTGTGTATATATATGCGTGTGTGTGTATGTATATGTATGTGTGTGTGTGTATATGTATGCTTGTGTGTGTATGTGTATATATGTATGATTGTATGTGTGTGTATGTGCATGTGTGTATATGTATTCTTGTGTGTGTATATACAGTATGTATGATTGTATGTATGTGAGTAAGTGTGTATATGTATGCTTGTGTGTATGTGTGTATTTGTATGCTTGTGTGTTTGTGTATATGTATGCTTGTGTGTATTGTGTATGTGTATATGTATCCTTGTATGTGCATGTGTGTATATGCATACTTGTGTGTATGTATGCTTGTATGTGTGTGTATGTGCATGTGTGTATATGTATGCTTGTGTGTGTGTGTATGTGCATGCATGTATATGTATGCTTGTGTGTGTGTGCATGTGTATATATGAATGCTTGTATGTGCATGTGTGTAAATGTAAGCTTGTGTGTGTGCATGTGTATATATGAATGCTTGTGTGTGCATGTGTGTAAATGTAAGCTTGTGTGTGTGCATGTGTGTATATGTATGCTTGTGAGTATGTGCATGTGTGTAAATGTATGCCTGTGTGTGTATGTGCAGTCTGTTTATGTATGCTTGTGTGTGTGTGAGAAAATCCTATATTATAAAAGACAAGAGTTTGTCTGAAGCCGTCATGCGCAGTTCAGACAAACTCTTGCAGCTGATCGCACGCGCACCCACCCGACAGCAGCGCGAGGACAGGGCAGCACAGCTGATCGCGCGCGCAGGGGAGAACCGAGAGAGACCCGACAGGAGAGAGAGAGAGAGAGAGAGAGAGAGAGAGAACGAACACAACACGGCCCGTGTGAACGGGCTTTAGGACTAGTGTAAGAAATAAAGTATATATATATATATAATACAATCACTCCATAAACCCATACCAAATACACTGCATATATAATTTGAGGAAAATATGCTAATAAAATAGTTTTTTTTACCATTTGCCAATAAAAAAAAAATAATGTCCCCGGATTTCATTTTAAAAATCTGGTCACCTTACAGGGAGTGCAGAATTATTAGGCAAATGAGTATTTTGACCACATCATCCTCTTTATGCATGTTGTCTTACTCCAAGCTGTATAGGCTCGAAAGCCTACTACCAATTAAGCATATTAGGTGATGTGCATCTCTGTAATGAGAAGGGGTGTGGTCTAATGACATCAACACCCTATATCAGGTGTGCATAATTATTAGGCAACTTCCTTTCCTTTGGCAAAATGGGTCAAAAGAAGGACTTGACAGGCTCAGAAAAGTCAAAAATAGTGAGATATCTTGCAGAGGGATGCAGCACTCTTAAAATTGCAAAGCTTCTGAAGCGTGATCATCGAACAATCAAGCGTTTCATTCAAAATAGTCAACAGGGTCCCAAGAAGCGTGTGGAAAAAACACAATTTATGCTTACCTGATAAATTTGTTTCTCTTGTGGTGTATCCAGTCCACGGATCATCCATTACTTGTGGGATATTCTCATTCCCAACAGGAAGTTGCAAGAGGACACCCACAGCAGAGCTGTAATATAGCTCCTCCCCTAACTGTCATAGCCAGTCATTCGACCGAAAACAAGCCGAGAAAGGAGGAGCCATAGGGTGCAGTGGTTACTGTAGTTTAAATTTAAAAATTACCTGCCTTAAAATGACAGGGCGGGCCGTGGACTGGATACACCACAAGAGAAACAAATTTATCAGGTAAGCATAAATTGTGTTTTCTCTTGTAAGGTGTATCCAGTCCACGGATCATCCATTACTTGTGGGATACCAATACCAAAGCTAAAGTACACGGATGAAGGGAGGGACAATGCAGGAACTTAAATGGAAGGAACCACTGCCCGTAAAACCTTTCTCCCAAATATAGCCTCCGAAGAAGCAAGTATCAAATTTGTAAAATTTTGAAAAAATATGAAGCGAAGACCAAGTCGTCGCCTTGCAAATCTGATCAAAAGAAGCCTCATTTTTAAAGGCCCAAGTGGAAGCCACAGCTCTAGTGGAATGAGCTGTCATCCTTTCAGGAGGTTGCTGTCCAGCAGTCTCATAGGCTAAGCGGATTAAGCTTCTTAGTTAAAAAGAAAAAGAGGTTGCCGAAGCCTTTTGACCTCTCCTCTGTCCAGAGTAGACAACAAACAAAGCAGATGTTTGACGAAAATTTTTAGTAGCTTGTAAGTAAAACTTTAAAGCATGGACCACGTCCAAATTGTGTAACACAAGGATGGAACAACAATCTCTTGATTGATATTCTTGTTAGATACCACCTTAGGTAAGAACCCAGGTTTGGTACGCAGGACTACCTTATCCGTATGAAAAATCAGATAAGGAGAATCACATTGTAAGGCAGATAGCTCAGAGACTCTACGAGCCGAGGAAATAGCTACCATAAAAAAGAACTTTCCAAGATAAAAGCTTGATATCTATGGAATGAAGAGGTTCAAACGGAACTCCTTGAAGAACCTTAAGAACTAAGCTTAAGCTCCATGGTGGAGCAACAGGTTTAAACACAGGCTTGATTCTAACTAAAGCCTGACAAAATGCCTGAACATCTGGAACATCTGCCAGACGCTTAACTAGCTGACAATCCTTTTTCCAAACCTTCTTGGAGAAAAGATAATATCCTAGCAATCCTGACCTTACTCCATGAGTAACCCTTGGATTCACACCAATAAAGATATCTACGCCATACCTTATGGTAAATTTTCCTGGTGACAGGCTTCCGTGCCTGTCTTAAGGTATCAATAACTGACTCGGAGAAGCCACGCTTTGATAAAATCAAGCGTTCAATCTCCAGGCAGTCAGCCTCAGAGAAATTAGATTTGGATGGTTGAAAGGACCCTGAAGTAGAAGGTCCTGTTTCAGAGGCAGAGACCATGGTGGAAAGGATGACATGTCCACTAGATCTGCATACCAGGTCCTGCGTGGCCACGCAGGTGCTATCAGAATCACCGATGCTCTCTCCTGCTTGATCTTGGCAATCAGTCGAGGGAGCAGAGGAAACGGTGGAAACACATAAGCAAGGTTGAAAGACCAGGGCGCTGCTAGAGCATCTATCAGTGTCGCCTTGTGATCCCTGGACCTGGATCCGTAACACGGAAGCTTGGCGTTCTGGCGAGACGCCATGAGATCCAGTTCTGGTTTGCCCCAACGATGAATCAGTTGTGCAAATGCCTCCGGATGGAGTTCCCACTCTCCCGGATGAAAAGTCTGACGACTTAGAAAATCCGCCTCCCAGTGCTCTACACCTGGGATATAGATAGCTGATAGGTGACAAGAGTGAATCTCTGCCCAGCAAATTATTTTTGAAACTTCTAACATCTCTAGGGAACTTCTCGTTCCCCCTTGATGGTTGATGTAAGCTACAGTCGTGATGTTGTCCGACTGAAATCTGATGTACCTCAGAGTTGCTAACTGAGGCCAAGCCTGAAGAGCCTTGAATATCGCTCTTAGTTCCAGAATATTTAATGGAAGGAGAGACTCTTTCTGAGTCCACGATCCCTGAGCCTTCAGGGAGTTCCAGACTGCACCCCAACCTAGAAGGCTGGCATCTGTCGTAACAATTGTCCAATCTGGCCTGCGAAAGGTCATACCTTTGGACAGATCGACCCGAGATAGCCACCAGAGAAGAGAATCCCTGGTCTCTTGGTCCAGATTCAGTTGAGGGGACAAATCTGTGTAATCCCCGCTCCACTGACTGAGCATGCATAGTTGCAGCGGTCTGAGATGTAAACGTGCAAACGGCGCTATGTCCATTGCCGCTACCATTAAGCCGATTACTTCCATACACTGAACCACCGAAGGGCGCGGAATGGAATGAAGAACCCGGCAGGAATTTAGAAGCTTTGATAACTTGGACTCCGTCAGGTGAATTTTCATTTCTACAGAATCTATCAGAGTCCCTAGAAAGGAAACTCTTGTGAGTGGGGATAGAGAACTCTTTTCCTCGTTCACTTTCCACCCATGCGACCACAGAAATGCCAGTACTACGTCCGTATGAGACTTGGCAATTTGGAAGTTTGACGCCTGTATCAGGATGTCGTCTAAATAAGGGGCTACTGCTATGCCCCGCGGCCTTAGGACCGCCATAAGTGACCCTAGAACCTTTGTAAAGATTCTTGGGGCTGTAGCTAATCCCAAGGGAAGAGCTACAACTGGTAATGCCTGTCTTAAAAGGCAAACCTGAGAAACCGATGATGATCTTTGTGTATAGGAATGTGAAGATAAGCATCCTTTAGATCCACTGTAGTCATATATTGACCCTCCTGGATCAGTGGTAGGATGGTACGAATAGTTTCCATCTTGAACGACGGAACTTTGAGGAATTTGTTTAAGATCTTTAGATCCAAAATTGGTCTGAAGGTTCCCTCTTTTTTGGGAACCACAAACAGATTTGAGTAAAAACCCTGTCCCTGTTCCTCCTTTGGAACTGGATGGTCACTCCCATAACTAGGAGGACTCGTACACAGTGTAAGAATGCCTCTCTCTTTATCTGGTGTGCAGATAATTGTGAAAGGTGAAATCTCCCTTTTGGGGGGGAAGCTTTGAAGTCCAGAAGATATCCCTGGGATATAATTTCCAACGCCCAGGGATCCTGAACATCTCTTGCCCACGCCTGGGCAAAGAGTGAAAGTCTGCCCCCTACTAGATCCGTTCCCGGATAGGGGGCCGTTCCTTCATGCTGTCTTAGAGGCAGCAGCAGGCTTTTTTACCTGCTTACCTTTTTTCCATGTCAGGTTTGGTCTCCAGACCGTCTTGGATTGAGCAAAAGTTCCCTCTTGTTTATTATTAGAGGAAGTTGATGCCGCACCTGCCTTGAAGTTTTGAAAGGCACGAAAATTAGACTGTTTGGCCCTAGATTTGGACCTGTCCTGAGGAAGGGCATGACCTTTTCCTCCAGTGATATCAGCAATAATCTCCTTCAACCAGGCCCGAATAAGGTCTGCCCCTTTAAGGGAATGTTAAGTAGCTTAGATTTTGAAGTCACGTCAGCTGACCATGATCTAAGCCATAGCGCTCTGCGCACCTGTATAGCAAAACCAGAATTCTTAGCCGTTAGTTTAGTCAAATGAACAATGGCATCAGAATAAAAGAATTGGCTAGCTTAAGTGCTCTAAGTTTGCCAAGTATGTCATCCAATGGAGTCGCTACCTGTAAAGCCTCTTCCAGAGACTCAAACCAGTACGCCGCAGCAGCAGTGACAGGGGCAATGCATGCAAGGGGCTGTAGGATAAAACCTTGTTGAATAAATATTTTCTTAAGGTAACCTCTAATTTTTTATCCATTGGATCTAAAAAAAAAAAAAAAAAAAAAAAAGCACAACTGTCCTCGACAGGGATAGTAGTACGCTTTACTAGAGTAGAAACTGCTCCCTCCACCTTAGGGACTGTCTGCCATAAGTCCCATGTGGTGGCGTCTATTGGAAACATTTTTCTAAAAATAGGAGGGGAAGAGAACGGCACACCTGGTCTATCCCATTCCTTATTAATAATTTCTGTAAACCTTTTAGGTATTTGGAAAAACATCAGTACACACCGGCACTGCAAAGTATTTATCCAGTCTACACAATTTCTCTGGCACTGCAATGGTATCACAGTCATTCAGAGCAGCTAAAACCTCCCTAAGCAACACGCGGAGGTGTTCAAGCTTAAATTTAAATGTAGAAATATTAGAATCAGGTATCTTTCCTGAGTCATTAACATCACCCACTGACTGAAGCTCTCTTTCCTCAGCTTCTGCATATTGTGAGGCAGTATCAGTCTTGGTTCTTAAAGCGTCAGTATGCTCTGCATTTTGTCTCACCCCAGAGCTATCTCGCTTACCTTTAAGATCAGGTAGTCTGGCTAATACCGCTGACAGTGTATTATCCATGACTGCCGCCATGTCTTGTAAAGTAAACGCTATGGGCGTCCTAGATGTACATGGCGCCATTTGAGCGTGAGTCCCTTAAGCGGGAGTCAAAGGGTCTGACACGTGGGGAAAGTTAGTCGGCATAACTTCCCCCTCGTCAGATTCCTCTGGTGATACATTTTTTAAAGACAGAAAATGATCTTTATTGCATAAAATGAAATCAGTACATTTGGTACACATTCTAAGAGGGGGTTCCACCATGGCTTTTAAACATAATAAACAAGGAGTTTCTTCTATGTCAGACATGTTTATACAGAATAGCAATGAGACTAGCAAGCTTGGAAAACACTTTAAATCAAGCTAACAAGCAAATATAAAAAACGGTACTGTGCCTTTAAGAGAAACAAATTTTGTCAGAATTTGAAAAACAGTGAAAAAATGCAGTAAATCAAACGAAATTTTTACAGTGTGTATAATAGGCTAACAGAGCATTGCACCCACTTGCAAATGGATGATTAACCCCTTAGTTCAAAAAACGGATCAAAAAAACGAAATAGACGTTTTTTAACAGTCACAACCAACTGCCACAGCAAGCTGTGGCCCTACCTTCCCCAATAAACGACTTTTTAAAGCCTTTGGGCCCTTTAGAGATGTCCTATAGCATTCAGAGGGCCTTTGAGGGAAGCTGGATGTCACAGTTTGTAATTTTAACTGCACCAACTGTAACTTTTATACTACAACAGTGGAAATTGTTTCTAGTCAAAATTTAAGCCAGCCATGTGGAAAAAACTAGGCACCAATAAAGTTTTATCAGCAAAGCATATATAAAAACGATTAAACATGCCAGCAAACATTTTATATTGTAAATATCATAAGGGTATTACCCCTGGGAGTAAGCATGATACCAGTCGTTATTAAATCACTGTATTCAGGCTTAACTTACATTAATCCGGTATCAGCAGCATTTTCTAGTGTTTTCCATCTCTAGAAAAAATTATAACTGCACATACCTGATAGCAGAATAAACTGCACGCCATTCTCTCGCTGAAGTTACCTCATCTGTGTAATCCCCTCAGACATATGTGAGAATAGCAATGGATCTTAGTTACAACCTGCTAAGATCATAGAAACCTCAGGCAGATTCTTCTTCTATTTACTGCTTGAGATAAAATAGCACAACTCCGGTACTATTTAAAAATAACAAACTTTTGATTGAAGAAAATAAACTAGCTATATTTAACCACTCTCTCCTACAACGTCCTAGCTTGTTGAGAGTTGCAAGAGAATGACTGGCTATGACAGTTAGGGGAGGAGCTATATTACAGCTCTGCTGTGGGTGTCCTCTTGCAACTTCCTGTTGGGAATGAGAATATCCCACAAGTAATGGATGATCCGTGGACTGGATACACCTTACAAGAGAAACCAAGGCGCAAAATAACTGCCCATGAACTGAGAAAAGTCAAGCGTGCAGCTGCCAAGATGCCACTTGCCACCAGTTTGGCCATATTTCAGAGCTGCAACATCACTGGAGTGCCCAAAAGCACAAGGTGTGCAATACTCAGAGACATGGCCAAGGTAAGATAGGCTGAAAGACGACCACCACTGAACAAGACACACAAGCTGAAACGTCAAGACTGGGCTAAGAAATATCTCATGACTGATTTTTCTAAGGTTTTATGGACTGATGAAATGAGAGTGAGTCTTGATGGGCCAGATGGATGGGCCTGTGGCTGGATTGGTAAAGGGCAGAGAGCTCCAGTCCGACTCAGACGCCAGCAAGGTGGAGGTGGAGTACTGGTTTGGGCTGGTATCATCAAAGATGAGCTTGTGGGGCCTTTTTGGGTTGATCATGGAGTCAAGCTCAACTCCCAGTCCTACTGCCAGTTTCTGGAAGACACCTTCTTCAAGCAGTGGTACAGGAAGAAGTCTGCATCCTTCAAGAGAAACATGAATTTCATGCAGGACAATGCTCCATCACACGCGTCCAAGTACTCCACAGCGTGGCTGGCAAGAAAGGGTATAAAAGAAGAAAATCTAATGACATGGCCTCCTTGTTCACCTGATCTGAACCCCATTGAGAACCTGTGGTCCATCATCAAATGTGAGATTTACAAGGAGGGAAAACAGTACACCTCTCTGAACAGTGTCTGGGAGGCTGTGGTTGCTGCTGCACGCAATGTTGATGGTGAACAGATCAAAACACTGACAGAATCCATGGATGGCAGGCTTTTGAGTGTCCTTGCAAAGAAAGGTGGCTATATTGGTCACTGATTTGTTTTTGTTTTGTTTTTGAATGTCAGAAATGTATATTTGTGAATGTTGAGATGTTATATTGGTTTCACTGGTAAAAATAAATAATTGAAATGGGTATATATTTGTTTTTTGTTAAGTTGCCTAATAATTATGCACAGTAATAGTCACCTGCACACACAGATATCCCCCTAAAATAGCTATAACTAAAAACAAACTAAAAACTACTTCCAAAACTATTCAGCTTTGATATTAATGAGTTTTTTGGGTTCATTGAGAACATGGTTGTTGTTCAATAATAAAATTAATCCTCAAAAATACAACTTGCCTAATAATTCTGCACTCCCTGTAGTTTATATGATTTGTCTCATTATGTACTTACTGCGTGTTTATTTTTATTACTGATTTTATTTTAGTGCTGATCACTACACAATTTAGGAATATTTACACGATTTAGGCCTTACGAATGGAGCGCAATATTGCGCGAGCGTTAGATTGCCACTCCACTCAGTAATACCAGAGCACGTAAATGTGGGCTGATATTACAAGTGAGGCGCAATCTGAACGCGACCTTGCGATTGCATTGCCTGGAAGCCTTGCACTCACGAGAGTGCACTTCCATAGGCTCCAATGAGAGCCTTGTTATCGTGCCGTCAGACACGGCAAACCACCTAGGACAACGCAGGGGGCAATTTGTGCAGCAAAAAAATAATAATTTATGAATATATACATATATATTTATGTGTTTATATGTGTACATAAATATATATGTATATAAGCAAGTAAAAACACAGTCCCCCCATAGATGTCAATGTAAAGGCACTTTCAGTGCCGTTTTTATTTTTTCTCTAACACCCCACATCCCCTCACTTTAACCCCTTATAACTGCTTTGTGCAGTTTTTTAAAAAAAAGATGCTCATATTTTCTTTTTATTTGTACAGTACTGTCTTCTTTATTTGGGGGGCTGTATATAGTGAATCTCCATTCATTCTATGTACAGCTGTGGATTTCTGCAGGAAAAACTCACTTCAGGACTCCTACATCTCGTTCACGACAGCGCATCTATTATTAAACTCATAGGGGCAGATTTATCATGGCCCGAATGGGGCAAAATACCGCTGTTTCCCCACGAGCCTTTAGGCTCGGCGGAAACAGGAGTTGAAAAGCAGCGGTCTTAAGAGCACTACTCCTTAACTCGTCCGCCGCCTCTGAGGCTGCGGACATCAATCCGCCCGATCACATATGATCGGGTTGATTGACACCCCCTGCTATCTGTCGATTGTCTGCAAATCTGCAGGGGGCGACATTGCACATGCAGTTCACCAGAACTGCTTGTGCAATGTTAAATGCCGACAGCGTATGATGTCGGCATTCAGCGATGTCTTGTGGACATGATACGCTACAGCACCAGAACTGCTTGTGCAATGTTATACGCTGTCGGCATTCAGCGATGTCGGGCAGACATGATACGCTACAGCGTATCATGTCCGCCAGACATTGATAAATCTGCCCCATAGTCACAAATGGTTGTTCCAGATTACAAGTTAAATACATGTACTGTCATGAACAAATTTGGACTGTAAAAACACATTCACGGTTGCGCAATCACATCTAAGGGTCTCTTAAAAAGATACTAAGCAGAAAGAAAGCAGGGTCGAGATTTACAGTTTAAAGAAGTGAAAATGTTGTCTGAAAAAAAAATATTTTAAGTGTTTAACACCCCACATCCCCTAACTTTAACCCCTTTTAACTGCTTTGTGCAGTTTTGTTCCTTGCCAAGTGAGCAAAGGGGTCCATAAATAGAGCATTCCTGTGACTTTAAAGTGAATGTTAAGTTTCATGTAAAGCCCGGTATGTAAAAATACTCTTAAAAACAGGGGCATTTTTATTCATTAAACTTTTAAAATACTAACCTTTTCTTTATGGAAAGCAGACCAGCAATCTTCCGCCTGCAGCTCCTGCTGTAGTTTGCAGATCAATGACAAATCCAGCTTCCTCCAATCGTTGCGTTGCCCCACAAGCTGGACACCAAAGGGGGCATGCAACGATTGGAGTAAGCCAGATTTGTCATCGATCTGCTAACTACAGCAGGAGCTGCGGGCGGAGAATTGCCGGTCTGCTTTCCATAAAGAAATAGGTAAGTATTATAAAAAAGATGCTTCAATGTAAAGTTTAATGAATGAAAGTGCCCCTGTTTTTAAGAGTATTTTTACATACCGGGCACTTATTCATTAAACTTTACATTAACTTTAATAGGTCTTTGGCCTTTTTTGGGAGCGGATAGATAGTGATCAACCCCTTTGTTCTCTTAGTATCGTTTGTTGAAAAACACATGTACATATCCTCAACAGCAGCAATGCACTACTAAGAGCTAGTGGGTGATTGGTGGCTACACACTATTTTCTCACAGTGACTCACCAGATGCGTTCAGCTAGCTTCCAGTTCCAGTTCACCGCTACCCTGGAGATGACTTTAAATATGTGTTTAATCATTTTACAGGGGTTAAAAACACATAGTTATATTCAAGTGATAGTGCACAACATTTTAGATCATTTTCTTTTTACAATCTCATGTCACTTTAATTGCTAGCATTTTTGGGTTACTCACTTCAGTGGTAATAAGGGTTATATTACTACTAGAAAGAACCACTCCCCAGTAAACACAAGTACAAAAACGTTCTTGCATTTACACTGTTGCAGACCTTCAGCATGAATACTTTATACATGTTTATATACACTTCATATATAGGAGCCTATATTTCTGTTTTCTGAACTAATTTTGAGGAAAGTGGGTTTGTGATTTATCCTCTGTTGTGGTTAAAAGTTCAGCCAGGTGTGTTTCTCTTTATCATGCTAATGATATTTGTACATTCTTTTAAGAGGTATTTTCCTGTATGAGGCTGACTGTATCTGCAGAGCTCTATTAAACACTGATCAGCCTTTTCCTGTATGAACCTATGAACAAGCACTCTCTATGAGGTATTTGCATGTATATCAGTAGCTCTGCTATCCTGTGATGTCAGTTTGCTGTGGCCAATCTGTTGTTGCAATAAGCGTGTGTCCATATTTGGACAAGCTGCTTTCACTCCCTAAGCTTACCTTACATGGATGGGAAGTTCCAGAGTCAGTTCCTCTCCCTCCCCTTCCCTGCATGCTACATACTTTATGGATTAAACTTGGGAAGCCACATACACAGTCAGTGATCTGCCATTGCCTTTATGTATTGCCTCACCGTTGTCACCTACTTTCCAGAAATGTAGCTGACGAGAAAGGAAAGTAGCCTGGATGTTACTATCCTGCAAACTGCACAATAAAGAAAGAAGCCTGCTGTTAGATAATATGTGTATAGATGTGTTTTAACCTGGGTATAGGGTGTGGAAATATGAGGCTGGGCAGTATATACATTCAGACCCCAATCTCATATATACATACAGTTTGTGAGTGAATGTGAACCAGGGCAGTATGTTTATGTGTGTGTTCACCGTGCTCAGCATTTATTAGTGTGCAGTTATTTTAGAATTAAAGGGACAATAATTTTGTTTTTTATACTGTATATGCATACATAGTATATATCAGCAATCTGCTTCACAAAACTCCTGCAGCTTTTTAAAACATTGTAAGTACATTTATCTTATCTCCTTTAAAGGGACAGTTTTACTCAAAAACGTTCTCCCCTTTAATTTGTTCCCAATGATCCACTTTACCTGCTGGAGTGTATTAAATTGTTTACAAGTATTTCCATTAACCTTATATTGGCTATGAAATAGTTTATTTAGCCTGTGGTATTCCCCCCCCCCCCCCCCAAACTGAAAGTTTTTGGCCTAAAGGCCAAGCTGTTTAAATACAGACAGTAGCAGAAATTACACTCCCAGTGGGTTATAGAAGAGATAAGGTAATAGAATGTTAATTTTCCATTGTTCTCTTTAAGTATTGGTGATTGGTATATGAACAGCTATAAGATAAAGAAGCATGTATATGTACACAATGTGATAAAGTAATGAGATCTGATTATACCTACAAGCTCAACCCATTTTATTAGGTTGTGGCTTCAGAACACAAAATCAGCTAATTCATATACACAAATAAGCCTTAAAAAAAGCAAATCTCATACATTTTATACTCAGCAGCTGGTAAAAAAAGTAATTAGAAACACATTAAAGTGAATGTCAACTTTGACGAATATAAGCCCTGTTTTAAAAAATACTATTAAAAACAGGGGCACTTTCATTCATGAAAGTTTAAATTGAAGCTGTTCTTTTAAAATACTTTCCTTTTATTCCTAGCAAGCTTGAAATACCGGAGCAGCGATTCCTCCGCCCCCACGATGTCTCTTCTTACTTCAGAAATGACGAATACGGCTTCCTCCAATCACGGCATGGCCTCAGGAAATGCTTGCTCTGGGGGGGAAGTCATTATTGGAGGAACCGGATGCCTCAGTTCTGACGTAAGAAGAGACTACCTGGAGGCGGGGGAATCGCTGCTCTGGTGTTCCACGCTTGTTAGGAATAAAAGGTAAGTATTTTTAAAGAATGGCTTCAATGTAAACTTTCATGAATGAAAGTGACCCTGTTTTTAATAGTATTTTTAAAAACAGGGCTTTCATTCGTGAAAGTTGACATTCACTTTAAGGTAAAAACAATTTTATAGTATACTATCCCTTTAATTATAGCTAATTAGGGCTAGCAGTAAAAGATTGTATCCACTGCAATCACACAGCTGAATTATGCACACAGCATTTTGAAGAGATTTTAAGGTCTCTGATTAGGATTTTATTTTTTTTATTTTTTTTAAATCTAGGAGCCAGTTTAAAAATTCTGGTGATGTCACATTAAATTCCTTCAAAGAAAGAATTGTGCTAGAAACAACCCTTTGTATTTGAATTGCAGTTGAAAAATTAAATGCAATGGGGTTAAACACACAGAAGTAGAAGTTTCCGATTAGGACCTGCGGAGCACTGCTAGTCTCAAGTGGAAACTGCTGCTTGCACATCTGAGTCATGTGATCAAATCAGCAGCAGGTTCCGAACAGGACCAGTAGTGCACTGTGGGTTACCGAGTGGCACTTATACCGTGTGTTTAATACTCTAAATGAATTAGAGCATGTCATTTTTGGATTATTATGTCCCTTTAATGGACGTTTTTTTCACATAACATATGCTTCTAACCTATTGCTTAATATTTTTTTATGAATGGATAATTATGCATTTGAAATATACATTTTTTCATTAGTAAATAAACTTTAGACTTAAAGGAACATTGTAGAGTAAAACTTGTTTTTGCTTATTGTGTTCCCAATTACTTGTTATACGTGCTCCAAAGTATTACATGTGTGAGAATTTTTCACTGATGTTCTCTTGGTATCTTTTGTTGAAAAGCAGGGACGTATGCTTAGGAGCCGGCCCATTTCTGGAGCACTATGGCAGCAGTTTTGCAAGAATGTTTCTATTTGCACTAGATGGCAGCATTATTTCCTGCCATGTAGTGCTCCTGATGCCTACCTTCAACACAGATTAGCATGAGAAAGAAGCAAATTTGATAATAGATAATTGGATTTTTTTCTTTTTTTTAAGGTGAATGTAAAGTTGAATGAATGAGTGCCCAGTTTTTAAAAATACTATTAAAAACAGGGGCACTTTCATTCATTAAACTTTACATTGCAGCTTTTTTAAAATACCTTTTTCTTTAAGAAGCATAGCTCGGCGATCCTACGCTGGCTTCTCATGCTGTACAGCATATCGATGACGAAACCGGCTTCCTCCAATCATTGCGTACACCCCACAGGTGTCCAGCTCGTGAGGCCACGCAACGATTGGAGGAACCCGGCTTCGTCATCGATATGCTGTACAGCATGAGAAGCCAGCGTAGGATCGCCGGTCTGTGTTTCCTAAAGAAAAAGGTAAGTATTAAAAAAACAAAAACGGGGGGAACTTCCAGGCAGCGGCCATGACAGGTCGCACAACACTACACTGCTCCAGCAATCTAAAGGTTGAGGCCTTCGACATACCCCCGGCAGGGCACATTTGGGCCCTGTCGTTACGCAGCACACAGTGCTGGATGCTAAGTACTCAGAGGGTACTAGCGCAATACACCTTGGAGGGAAGTAACATCTTTAATTACCAAATGGAGTTTAATTATGCCGCACAATACAACAAACTTAGGGATCTTCTAGATGGACATTTCCTGCGTCTTGTGACTACATTAGACACTACTCGTGACCATGATCACACCTCAGAACGGCACCTCTGTACCGATGGCTTGGAAATTAGTCTGTACGAGTCTGCAGATAAAAGCAAGGAAGCGGTAATAGCAAGACAACCTGATGTTTCCCTTACAAACAAGTGCCCTCCAAGCGGAACGTACACAACAACTTGCCTAGAACGCAGAATGGAGACCCGCACAATAATCCTACCTCGACTTATTCACTCTTCTTCTGTCCCGTACCCGGATCCCGGGACAGTTTTAGACTTTCACTCTCTGAACGGTCAAGAGGATCAGCAAGCCGTCACTCATCGCACCAAGGCGATCCTGCAACTAGAGGGGCCGATTCTAGATTGTAAAAAGAGGGCATCTATTGCAACCCTGGTCATGCTTATTGCCCGCTCCAGATTCAATCTCGTGGGGAATATCGGGTGGCGGCCAATTCTACGGGCTCTTGTCTACCAAAGTTATACGCATCTACCACATGAACTCCTATACATTAAAACAGGTGTGGGCTAGATTCCATGAAACATATGGATGGGGATGGTGAGTAGTACATTTGTACAGTCCCCCATAAGGATAAAGTACTCATTCTATAAGGACTCCTGTGAAGTGTGCATTGGACTATGTCTGTGAATCGACTCATAATTATCTAGTACCCTGTGTGGTTAGCTTGCACTTCCTTGTGCTCTGCTGTGCACACAATATATAATATATTTATGTATCATTTATGTTCTTGTTATTTTTAAAATTTGCTTCTTATATTTATGCCTGTAGGATAGCTACAATTATGGGAGTTAAATATTTACCTAATGTACGTTTCCTGGACAAGCACTTATTACTCCACTATTGGCTGTGTCTTGTATGTTTGGGTGCTACATGAATAAGTGAATGTGGCAGAGAAAACAGAAAACCGTAGCTATCCCCTATATATCTAGTTCTTTGCTTGTTACAGTTATAGTGGTAATGTGCTCATTTTACTATATCTGCTAGAATGAGAAGGGACAGAGTGGGCATAGTGACACCCTTGTTATAATTGTAGCTGGAAATGGAGTCTGACTCCTTCTTTATTGCGCACTCCTCCATTATTACAATTTGGGGTCTTGCTGTCTGCGGCCGGGGCGGCGAGACCTTAGTAATGACCAGAAATGAGCTGGGGTCTCTTCCTTCTAGCTCAAATTCACTCTAAAAATAAAGAGGATGCCCAGTTTTATTACTTTTATGACCTCACTACCCTGCCTTGTGCACTATACTGCACGACCCACAGGGGATTATACAGCTAAAATAGAATACAGTGCTTAACATTGGCGAGAACTGAGATGAGGTTTAACTCTTGAGTGATGTTTTTTTTGCCCCTGGTAGCTATCCCTATTTATACACCGAGCCTGTTGTGCACAGCCCATAGGGGATTCCCTAACCAAGCTAGAATAAAGAGCTTTACTATCTTAATAACCAGAGCTTATCTCTTGATAATCCATAATGTACAACACACAGATATATACACTAACTGTTGATTATCACCATGTCCTATATGAATGGATACGTTTGTGAGCCTAGCCCTATATATATATATTCTCTTCTCAAAATTCCCTTTTCTTTTAATTATTAAGACACTGGAACATCACTAATGGCATGTGTTATAACATACCCCTAAACTCTAGAATCCTACGGTAAACCAGTTTCAAGGAAAATAAATTTACATTTCTTCCCTAAATAAAATATATACAACATAAAAGACCTGAGGCTCAGTTAGTGAGGTCCACAAGTGGCCTCCTTCCCTAAAAGTATCCTTCTGCTATTACTGGTTTTTGTTTTTTGCAATGAGGTCCTCCTATATGGTTAAGAAGGGTTAAGTTTTTTGTATCTTGTCATAAGCAACTGTTGACCTGTATTGTATACTGCTGCATTTCCTTGTTTGTATGCCATACCATTACCTCAATAAAAAATATGGAAAAAAAAACGGGGGGGGGGGGGATTGGCAGAGCCAACAGCTGACCAAGATGGCTGCGTACCCTGGGAGCTCCTCTAACGGAACACAGTCTAACCTGATTTAAGACCACAGATGCATTCCTGACACCTTACATCTGAGATAGACCGGTTGCAGGTGGTTTGAGGCTAAAGCATAAAACAGTATCAGCTCAAAATTTTGTGTCTAACCGGCACGGAGAAACACTGCGACACCGGGGCTTATCCCAATACTACGCAGGAATTGTCTCAGCAATGCCGTCTTGCAATATAATGGCAGCCAAGCAAGAATCTTAAGGGCACGCAATTGAGCTCCAATATCACCGAGGTGAAGAGCTTGGGGACAAATGAGGTACACAGACAACACCTCACTCACAACATACATACTTCAATAAAGACCCCCGACACTACCACCTCGCACTACCACAGAAGCTTGGCACATGACAGAAGGGTCCGTGATTGCAACACAGATCACGACTATAACAGAGGCCAACTGCCACAGGGGTTATACCGCACACTCACCCGCTATTTGCCACGGCTTGGGACTTGTACATTGAGTATGGCTGTACACATACAGCTAACATAAATTTTGACTGCCATGCTACAATCGTAACTATATGGTGCTGACCTTGCCTCTGATCAGTGCATCAAAATAAAGCAGCGCAAATGGGTGACAGCGGAGGAGGCCTGCACATGCACAGCACCCCAGTATCAGATCACCAAGTGTCGGTAATAGGGAATGTGGCATAACTTTTTTGGGTAAGATATGTACCTTTCCACCATGTTGCTGTCTCCTGGACTTTTTAGGACTTTACCATTTCTTCAAATGTTTACGATATCCCTTAACGAGCCTACGATGATTCCCATGTGCTTAATGTTTGACCCTGGGGGCGAGGTCAACGTATGGAGAGTGCAACTGTAAGTAGTATTGTATCGCTGGGGATCGAGGTACACAATATCGATGAGGATATTCCTACCATTATATTTAAAAGCCCATCCCCAAGAAGTGCCCACGATATGCTCTGAACTGAAGACGTTGTTTTGGGATCAGTTTGGCATTATCTTCAACGGCAGCATGTCCATTTCTTGCTACACAGCAATCCCTCTATACTCCTTCATGCAAGCAAGAATGTCCTATGAAAGCTGACCAGACTTTTTGTATCAGATCATGGATTGGTTAAAAAAATCTGCCTGAGATACCATCTCTCTCCCAGGTCTATCTATTAGATATATTCCTGCTGAGCGTTTGATAATATCATCTAGTTACATAAAGTCTAGCGCTTGACAATATGATGGACTTACACCGGAATCCAATTATAGCACAGGATTGTATCTAAGGATATTTTAGATCTTGCTACCTGGTGAATTCGCTCTAGCTTACTAGGCATGCATGCTTGTCTATATGTACAAACATTTAGCAAATGTTTCTGGGTTTTATAGGTCTGAATTGAGAGTTCTTTATACTATACACTCCTTATAAATCTTCCATAAATTCAGTTGGAAGATATATTTAGATTCATAGATATCTTACCATTTAATAGTTCAGTATAGGAAATAATACCTTTACGTGAGACAATCTCACAGCTCTTATAGCCAGACAGTGAATATATATATATGCCATGGATATGAGGTTGAGTTTTATGTATAGAAATAATATTTAATAACGCATATATAGTTTACAGTGCAGTAAATACAGAATTATATCGGGCTATTTGTTATTCTATGTTTAAATGGACATGCCTCATCACCAATTAATGGTATCTCAATTTAACCATTGCTTTTCCTTATTGCTAATTGTTTCTATGGGATCCCTATTCTGACTATTTGCTGTTATAAAAAGTATTTGTTGTTATGCATAGGATACTATATGGTCCAAACCTGCACACACAACAAGAGATGTCATATGTGGGATCTTTAGTTCAGTCTATTGTTATATTCTAGTCATAGTTTAGTTATGCTAGTTACCTATGAACATATAAGTTCCCTATACATCCGTAGATTATTGTACTACCCTCCTTAACATTTATAAAACCTCCATAGTAGGTTTACTCCCAGGATGTCACTGTACATAGCTTCAAGGCATAAATCCTTCAAAGTGTTAAAGTGTAGCACAATTATATTTTGCTATTTGTATACTCTAATGTAGTGTGGGTTTTCAGGGTGCTAAGTTTGGGCACCAGCATCTACAGACCCACTTGTTCATAATACCCCAGTAATGGTTTTCCATTAGATGCAGTTCTCTATGTGTGCTAGGTTCAGTGTATATTGGGCACTGTTTGTACTAGGTCCTGTGTGTGCTAGGTACTGGTTATGGTAGGATCAGGGTGTGCTAGGTACTAAGTGTGCTAGGTACCGTGTGTCCGGGGTATTGCATGTGCTAGGTACAGTGTGTGCTAGGTACAGTGTGTGCTAGGTACTGGGTGGGCTTGGTATAGTGTGTGCTGGGTACAGTGTGTGCTAGGTATGGCGTGTGATAGGTACGGCGTATGCTAGGTAAGGTGCGTGTGCTAGGTACGGCGCGTGTGCTGGGTACAGCGTGTGCTACGTGCAGGGTGTGCTGGGTACAGTGTGTGCTGGGTACAGTGTGTGCTAGGTACTGGGTGGGCTAGGTACAGTGTGTGCTAGGTACCGCATGTGCTAGGTATGGTGCGTGTGCTAGGTATGGTGCGTGTGCTAGGTATGGTGCGTGTGCTAGGTACGGTGCATGTGCTAGGTACGGTGAGTGTGCTGGGTACAGCGCGTGTGTTGGGTGCAGCGTGTGTGCCGGGTGCAGCGTGTGTGCCGGATACAGGGCGTGTGTTAGGTACGGGGCGTGTGCAGTGTAAGGGGCGTGTGCTGGGTAAGGGGCGTGTGCTGGGTACAGGGCGTGTGCTGGGTACAGGGTATGTGCTGGGTACAGTGTGTATCTCTTTAGTCTCTGGAATTTTTTGTTACCTGCACTTTAAGGAAGTAACACTCTAGACATCCAGTTACTTATGAGTGTCTGTCCACCCTAAGACCCTTTAGTGACCTTCCAATCTACGTTAACTTCTATTTCATGCTCCTATGTCTCACTGTTTTAGCTTACATTACTGGAATATTGAGAGATTGCCATGATATTATGTACCACTGGAATATATTCTTCTCCTCCTGAAGTACAAAAGCCCTTGATCTAAGCGCCTCTAGCTACTTCTCCCTCATATGATACCTTGTGGTTATCCATCAGCTATAGATTTGTTCTATATAGTTCCTAAGCAGTCGTCTTCTACAACTAGCCCTGACACTTCCTAATAGTCTTGCCTTTTCTTTAAAGCAATCACTTACTCCTTTTGTTTACTAGTATGTCTGAAGAACCTGCTCCTCAATATATGCAATCAAATTCATTAATATATTTTAAAGCAACTCGTTCTGACTTTGCTCCTAGGAGCACTAAATTTAATTTATACGCATCACCCCCCCCCCCCCATACTCAGAGCCCGCATCAGGGTTCAATCTAGGTGAACTATTTTCACCACAAATCTTTGCAATTTACTTATGACGTATCAATGTTTTGATAGAAATTGTTTCTGGACCTGTCAGATCCTTTTGTTTGTGTCTGTTTGAACAGGGGACCTGCTTGTCCCCAAGTGTTACTTTTAATTCTAAAACCAAATAAAAATTCTTTATGAAAAATAAAAAAATGCTGCAAAGTAAAGTTTAATGAATGAAAGTGCCCCTGTTTTCAATAGTATTTAAAAAAAAATGGGCACTCATTCATTCAACTTTGCATTCACTTTAAATGGTATGATCTGTCTGAATCACAGAAGAAAATTTGTGGGTTTCATGTCCCTTTAAAGGAGACAATATGTACGGTACAATTTTTTGGTTTTAAATCTCTGTTCTCTAATAACAAACTGTGTAAAATAATATAGTACATTCTAATAAAGGTGTCATTAGATTTTAGAAATATGCTAATAGTTTATTGTACTTTTAATAAATATATTTATTCAGCTTTTGATAAATATAATCCTCTAATTTTTTATATATCTGATTTTAGAAAATATAATTATGTTTATAAAAGATAAATTCAGTTCATGCAGTTTAGTTTTTTTCTTACTTAACAATTTAATAAACAGTATGTGATAGATATTAAAAAAATGGGGGGCGGAACCAACTGCCGAGGAAGATACACGTGCTTGAGTAGAGCTCCTGGCTTTTGGGCTAAAATATGGAATATACCGCAATGTTATAAGCCTCAATTTCCCTATTATGCTATCCAAGAGTCCATAGGCACTCACATAGGAGCGCAAGACAAACAGGAGCTCTATGCAGAGGCTGTACGCTAAGTTTGAGCCCTTCAACTCTGTCACATGTGAGCATCGCCATTTTAACTGCCGGGCCCACTCCCTTTCAGTGTCTGGTATCGATTGAGGAACCAGTGGACGACAATCTACCACCTTCCGGGTACCTGGACCTAAATAGCCTCTTATACTCTGCATTTCTAGGTACAGTGACAGGCAATTTGCAGGCAATTTGCTTGGTGTGCCTGTGGTGCAGTACCAATATGGAGGCCTGGGAGCTGACTATGCGTCGACTCATAGATGAGCACTTTCAGAACCTTGAGACGGACCTTACCTCACTAGCTTCAGCCCTGATACTGCGTATAATGCAGTCTACAGAAATCTCACATTTTCAGCAGCAAGTTGGAGTCGACACCATAACTACATACGCACCTCAGGGGGGGCATGAAACCACCCCGGGAGGTCCGTTATTGGAGTCCCTGTGTTCCGGTCAGGAGAAGAAGATGGTCGCGGTGAGTTCTCCTCTATGTGGCCCGGAGGTGGCTCAAAATGTGGATAGACTGCTAAATTTAGGAGTACCTCTGTCACAGGGCGCTTCAACATCTGGCGTGCTCGCTGACATTCAGCATGTTTTTTTACATAGATCTGGCCAGTTGGAGACTCCTGCACAGGTTGCATGTGTGACATCCCAAGAAAAAGGAAACAAACCTTTTGTGTGTGCCCTGATTGCTGCTAAAAAAGCTTGGGTTGTGACATTGCACTACCTACCCCCTTGGATGACTGGAAACTGCCAGAGGGCAGTAAGTGTATACAGTACAATATTGTTGTCAACACTGCCAAGGATGGATATCCCTTTCTCAGCCATCTACCACTCTCATCGCCACGTCTTAGACCAGAGCTTCCCACAAGCTGCTTATATCTTACTCCTCTCATCCCACCTCTCAATAAATGAAGAGCTAATGTAACCAGACTGCATATACATTAACAGAAAGTAAATCAATTTTACAAGTACCCTGTTTACCACATCTCATCATCTTGGAGTGAGGAAATCAAAATGGCACCTTAGCTACAGGTTATGACTTTGACCATGTTTATGTTAATGATCAGTGATATACAGAAAAATATTCAGATGACTGTTGCCAGGTACACTCAGAAATACATGTGGCATTACTACAATATGAAGCTTGCCCAAAAAAAAGACACTTGGCTAAAATATAAAAACATCCCTTGTTGAAATATGGAAGAAGATCTTAGAAATGACATTACCGCTACAATTAACTCAGCGGTACCCTGGGGGTACAGTGCCCCTCACAAGCTCACCCCTCCCTCAGTACCTACAAGGGAAATAAAAAATATGTGATGATCTTAATCCCATCTAGGTGGAGAAATGATAAACCCCCCATATCTACACCCACACAATTAATCTGTAAGCATATTTCTGACCAAACTACACAGTTTTCTGCCTTAAACACTTCATGTTTGGCATAATTTTCAGACCCTGTGGGTACAGAGTCCCCAATCTCAAAATCCAATGGGTTTTCTTTCTGAAGCAGGAGCTTGTCTCTGTCACACCAAGGAACATGTTCAATAATAATATTCCTAAGGGATGCTGGAGTATGTCCATTTTATAAAACAAATGTCAGGCTACAGGTTGTTTTAAGTGGCTATTGTGTATGGTTTGACATATGGGGTTTTTATGATTAGCCATATGTTCCTTCAGGGCTCCATTTGTTTTGGCTGCATAATACATAGAACATAGGTACTTTGAAACTATGTTAATGTTAAAAAAATTAACATATATCAGCTCTTTTTCGAAAACAGACTGGGTTCACCACAGAAATAGATCACCGAAATAAGAGGAAGAAAAGGCGCCCTGTGATGCAGTTATCAGCTAGACACAAGAGCACAATGGATAACATCAAAACGAATACTCACAATCAGGAAGCACCTATCTAATCTGGTGCTGTAAAAGCAGACTGGGATCTCTCAGTTGCCCAGAAAACTGACCACTGTCTCTCTCTGGTGTTGGATACTCCTTAGGGAATGAAACATGAAGTGAGCAACATGTCATTGTGTTGTTTATCAAGCTTTTCCTCCTTTGACAGTTTAATTTGACTCTGATGTCACAGTCACACATACATGTGGATCACTGTGAATATTAGACTCTCCATATTAACTCATACTGACTGTTTCCTCATTTGGAGTCTGTTAACATTTATATTGTGTCCTTTTCTAGAAGTGTTACTTACATGTCTATTTTGTTAGGAGGAGCCTACCCAAGAATAATTCAAGTGACCATCTTTATATATTCTAGACATTTAACAAAACAAAATAAAGAATGTGTCACATATTTACATTTAGTGACACAGTAGTGTTTATAACTGACACCCATTATATGAGATAGGAAAATATTCAATTCAGTCAAAAACTTGTAAACTGACAAGCATCTAACTTGTAACATAATCTGCATGCAAGCGGCTTTCTTTCTACAAAACAAGATTTTTTTCCTGAAAAAACCCCCCAAACATTCTAATAATTCCCTTGTCAAAGCCAACATGAGATTTGGGGGTGAAGTATAGCACCTAACAGTAATTTGGCCTGAATATTATTATTACTACTACTACTACTAATAATAATAATAATAAATACAAAGCAATTTTGACACACTATATTAATACAGTCGGTAATGATTTTTTCTAGCAAAGTGGGAAAAAACAGACCACTGAGAATTTCAGAATTTATTAAAACACAAAATGATCTTAGATAATAAACAATATATAGAGAAACTGAAAATGAGCTTGAACTTCAGCAAACAATTCACAGACAAGTCCAGGCAAGGTACCCAAGAATTATGCTAAGGGAAACCTGAGGCTCAATTCCATATAGGCAACGAGTGTCAAGGCCCAAAGGTTTTCGAAAAAAAGATAAGGTCTTGGCTGAGGTCAAATAAAAAACAAATCAGATTACTGACGAGGCACAAAGAGGTTAAACAAGAAGAAAGGTCAAGATCCAGCCATAGGTCAAAATCCCACAAGCAGACAAAGTCCTAGCACAGCTTCTTCTGGGGACTGTCTGATTCTGCATCTATGTTGCTGCAAAAATATCAATAAAATATCCACACAGATCCTCAGTTCCTTCAATATCTTAAAAAAGAAAGACAAATAAATATAGTTTCTTTCATGCATACTAGTACAACATAAGAGGATTATCTATAAAATATACCAATGTAGAATCTGTGTACACACATACAGAATTAGAACAAATCTATTTACTAATAGAATGCAAAATAAATAGTTACAGGCCCCAAGCTTAAAGGTATATGAAACCCAATTTTTTTCTTTCATGATTCGAATAGAGCATGCAGTTTTAAGCAACTTTCTAATTTACTCCTATTATCAATTTTTCTCTGTACTCTTGGTATCTTTATTTGTAAAGCAGGCATGTTAAGCTTAGGAGCCGGCCCATTTTTGGTTCAGCACCTGGCTAGAGCTTGCTGATTGGGGACTAAATGTAGCCACCAATCAGGGTGCTGAACCAAAAACGGGCCAGATCCTAAGCGTACATTTTGCTTTTTCAAATAAAGATACCAAGAGAATGAAGAAAAAATTGATAATAGGAGTAAATTAGAAAGCTGCTTAAAATTCCCTGCTCTATCTGAATCACGAAAGAACAAATTTGGGTTTCATACCCCTTTAATATTCTTTTATAATATTAATTAATAATTGTATGACTGATAGAAAACACTTTATCCAAACTGCTTAGGATCAGAAAAGGTTTGGATTTCGGAATAGTTTGGATCTTGGAATATTTGCATCTTTAAAATGGGACAATTTGGAGAGGGGATGGAACTAAGTGCAAACAACAATATTTAGATGTCAAAATACAGCTTATACATGCAGCCTACTTTAGTTTTATATCATTTTAATTCTATTTTAAACATAGTAAAATCAGAAAGATTGTACAGTACTGTGATCAGAAAGGTAATAGTTGTCGTTTTAAATAAATATAAACTATAATTTACATTTTAGAACACAAAAGAACAAAAACAAACAACCCAAAGACACAGGCAGAAAAGGATGTGACTTCCAGTTGGGAAAAAAGTCACTTTTGAAAATGTTATTTTTTAAAGAATATTAATTAAAAGGTTTTGATTTTAGAATAAGTTGGGATTTAGGGATTTGTACCTGTAATAAGCATTTTTAACTCCACCTCATTTCTGTTTTTGAAAAGATTTTCATGCTGATTCCACCATACATTTCTTACATAGGACTCTACTGGAGTTTGTTACAAGAGTTCTTTGAAATGTTTTTTCTCACATTGCTTTTTTGGGGGGCTCGCAGTTTACATTTTAACAAACATGATTGTTTCCTAACTGCATTAAACTCTTAAAAAATGTTATCTATTCAAACACTATTCATGTTTACAAATAAAATACTGATGTTAGGTAAGGGTTAATTGCAAACATCACAGATTGAGTTTGTTAGGAATAGCAAACGTTAGCAAACAAATCAAAGCTGTTGTCTTTCACATTGGCTGCTTGTTTTTGTTTTGAGTTGGAATGCAAAAAGCCTGGAAAAGGTATTGCTATAAATATTCTTGTGATTATGCATTTTGAAAGTAGGACATGCAGATGTTCTGGCTATATTGCACATCTAACTCAAATGACCAGTTATTTTAGCATATGAACTTATATGGCATTGGAATGATATCTGTTAGAAATCCAAAAAAAAGCTTTTGCACAGCAATCGCTTAAATATTACAATTACTATTCAATTTATATTACTATTCAATTTATAGACTAGTTATCATATTTGGGGCTTTCCTTGCCACCTTTCAACAATTTATTTTCTTTGGGTTAAACCCACTGGTTAAGTAGTAAAAAAGTCTAGACTCAAATATAGGTGAACATTGCCTGTATCAGTAGATAGAACAAGCAATGAAAGACATCAGCAGGAATCTGGATACTAGCAGACAAAGTAATGATTTAGGTGAAAGAGCATTCAAATATATAAGCTTAGTTCAGCTAATGGAAAATAACTGAAACACTGTAAAGGCTAAGGCAATATGGTATATAACAGTCCAGTAAATAGAAAATGAAGCAGACGGAACAGCAGGCAAAAGCTGGTGCAATCTGGTTTTATAAGCTCAATTCAGTAAATTGAAAACATAGTAGCTGAAACAGGAGGTACTGCAAGGCTGTAGCAATCTGGTTGAAAAAAAATCAGCTCTTTAAAGGGACACTGAACCCAAATTTTTTCTTTTGTGATTCAGATAGAGCATGCAATTTTAAGGAACTTTCTAATTTACTCCTATTATCAAATTTTCTTCATTCTCTTGGTATGTTTATTTGAAAAGCAAGAATGTAAGTGTAGATGCCAGCCAATTTTTGGTGAACAACCTGAGTTGTCCTTGCTGATTTGACAGCACTAATAAATAAGTGCTGCCCGTGGTTCTGAACCAAAAAATTACTGGCTCCTTAGCTTAGATGCCCTCTTTTTCAAATAAAGATAGCAAGATAATAAAGAAAAAATGATAATAGAAGTAAAATAGAAAGTTGCTTAAAATTGCATTCTGTATCTGAATCATGAAAGAAAAAATATGGGTTCAGTGTCCCTTTAAATGGAAAACAAGGTAGCTGGAACATAAAGTAATGTAAGGCTGAAGCAAACTTTTGCAGATTGAAAAAAGCACAGTTCAGCAAAGAAGAGCAACACATTGGTATTTTATCAGCAAGAGGTTAAACTGTTGCACATTCCAGTAAACAAAGTCTAGTGGAACATGTAGGGTTATACACAGAAATTCAGGTGAGACACAGGGTCATACGTGAGTATTCATGCATAGGCAGAGTTTTGATCCAAAGGCAGATCAAGAGGCAGCATGGGGTATAACATGAAAGTCAAAATAATTGTTAAAAGCACCTAGAGAACAGAATGGCTGACTTAATACACAATCTTAAAGCAGCATTTGAGTGCAAGGTGGCAAGTTACACCTGTCCATTGTCATGTCAGTGACAATGGACTGGTGTAACTTGCCCCTCCCCAGCTGCGCAAAACAACACGCCGTCAGTTACAGCCCTGGCATGCTCAGCAAACACGCTATTTGCAAAAATGCTCCCGTACTGCAGAGCGTGTCTGGAGGAAAACTCACTCTGAACCCGATTTCATACACTATAAGTTTATTCTTCGTTCATACACTTCCGCCCTTCACTTAGCCAAACAAACTTACTTCTCTTCTCTCATATCTACTCTTTCCTCAAACCCTGAACGACTCTTCTCTACCTTTAACTCTCTCCTCTACCCACCTGCTCCACCACCCCCGCCTGTCTTTAGTGCTCAAGACCTGGCAGACTACTTTTTAAACAAAACACATACTATCCGAAGCAACACCAACCAGCAATACTCCAACAACAGGCCCAATTACTCCATCTGCCACCCTCTGTAACTTCCATCCAACCACTGAGAATGAAGTTTCTTCCTTACTATCTTCCTCACGCCTCACTACCTGCCCACTCGACCCTATCCCTTCCCATCTAATTCCCTCCCTATCTTACACCCTCACTCCTGCTCTTACCCACATCCTTCAACCTATCTCTCTCTACCGGCTCATTCCCATCTTCTTTCAAACACGCAAAAGTCACTCCCATACTCAAAAAACCCTCCCTCAACCTCAAACCTAATTCTCCTGAAAGCTACCGCCCCATATCACTGCTTCCACTAACATCAAAACTCCTTGAAAAACTAGTTTACAATCGCCTAACCCACTTCCTGTCCGCCAACTCCTTGCTTGACCCACTGCAATCCGGATTCCGCCCAAAACACTCAACTGAGACTGCCCTTACCAAGGTCACAAACGATCTTCTCTCTGCTAAAAATATTGGCCACTACTCTATACTCATCTTACTTGACATCTCAGCTGCCTTCGACACAGTTGACCACCCCCTCCTCCTACAGACCCTTAGCTCTTTTGGCCTCTGTGACACTGCTCTTTCCTGGATTCACTCCTATCTTTCTCACAGGTCTTTTTCTGTGTCATTTGCCGGCGACTCCTCCTCTCCTATGCCTCTGTCTGTTGGAGTACCTCAAGGATCTGTTCTGGGTCCTCTACTCTTCTCCATCTATACTTATTCGCTGGGTAAACTTATCAACAGTTATGGTTTCAAATATCACCTCTATGCTGATGACACCCAGATTTACCTCTCCACCCCTGCTCTCTCTCCCTCTGTCCTCTCTCATGTCAGCAACTGCTTATCTGGTATTTCTTCCTGGATGGCCTCTCACCACCTAAAGATTAACATGTCCAAGACTGAGCTCCTTCTTATCCCCCCCTCAAGCTCTACGCTGACTTCTGACTTCTCTATCCCTGTTGACGGCATCACCATTTCCCCATCGCCCCAAGTCCGCTGCCTCGGAGTCACACTTGACTCAAACCTATCCTTCATCCCCCATATCCAATCGCTTTCTACATCCTGCCGCAATCATCTACGCAATATTTCCAAAATTCGCCCTTTTCTGAGCGCTGACACCACAAAGCAAATAATCCACTCCCTTGTTATCTCCCGACTTGACTACTGCAACAACCTACTCGCTGGCCTTCCTCTTTCTCGCCTCTCCCCCCTTCAATCCATCCTAAATGCCTCTGCCAGGCTGATCCACCTTTCCCGTCGATCTGTATCTGCTGCACCTCTCTGTGAGTCCCTTCATTGGCTCCCCATTCACAGCAGAATTAAATTCAAAATTCTCACCCTTACATACAAAACTCTCACCAACGCCGATCCCCTCTACCTATCCTCTCTAATACACAAGTATACTCCAGCCCGTCCACTAAGATCCAACAATGACCTACTCCTTGCATCTGCAACTATCACCTCCTCTCATACTAGACTTCATGACTTTTGTCGTGCAGCACCTACCCTCTGGAACACTCTCCCTCGTGCTGTCAGGCTTTGCCCTAATCTTTCTTCCTTTAAATGCTCCCTGAAGACTTTTCTGTTCAGGGAAGCCTACCATCCAACTCAATAATAAATTAATTTCATTTACCTAATATTTCCCTCATGATCTAACTCTGTATTAACATCCTTCTCAATCTTGCAGTCCTCACCTCCTGTTTCTCAACCTCCTACCCTTCTAGATTGTAAATTCCCACGGGAATAGGGCCCTCAATCCCTCCTTTAGGTGTTTGTAAATTTTTTCCTGTATCTTACAAGTCTTGTATTGTTTTATTTAAATGAATTGTATCCATGGACAGTGCTGCGGAATATGTTGGCGCTTAATAAATAAAGTATAATAATAATAATAATGTCAGTGACAATCCAAATTACATTTGGCTATAATAATAAAATACCATGTAAAACATTACCTTTCCTTAATATTGACCAGCTATACTTACTGTATTGTTACTAGAAAAAAGGAATCTAAATTCCTATAGGAATATATTTTATACTGTATTGTTACTATACTTGTTTTTTTCCAATATCTCTCATTTTAGTACGTCTATTGTTATTTAAATATTTTAATTTTTTTATACATTCTCAAAATTATCAGGATATTATATAGCCATATTCTATAATGACAGCTACTACAGACAGATACAAGTGTCATTTTCTTTAATATAATTAACATAAAGGTTTAAACACCAGAAATAGTACTATGTAAATCATAACATTTTTATGTACTATGCCAAGTGAAGACAGGAGATTTTACTGCAGTTAGATGAAGAACAGTTCTAGTAGTTCAACAGAAATGAGGAAAATCAAGGTACACTGGAAATGATGGCATTTAAACACATGTGGATTGATCAAGAACAAATGTTTTACAATCTCCATGATAAGTAAAGACCAAGGGGCCGAATTATCATTGTGTGAGAGGACATGATCCGATATTGCGTATCATGTCCGCTGCACATCGATAAATGCCGACAGCATATGCTCTTAGCATTTATTATTACACAAGCAGTTCTTGTGAACTGCTTGTGCAATACCACCCCGGTGTCAATCAACCCGATCGTATTGGAGCAGGCAGACAGGTTATGGAGCAACGGTCTTTAGACCGCTGCTTCATAATTTGTGTTTCTGGCGAGCCCCCAAATATACTTTGAAAAAGTCTATGACTACCATTTGCAACCAATTATATCGAAACGCTATACAAGATTTGGTCATACTAAGGCTCTAGGAACAATCACAAATCTTGAAAGTGATGTTTTTTGGTTAAATTAGATGTAAATATTTAGGATACTATTATTCAAAATGATAAAATACTTCAATGTGAGAATTTTTCAGTCCAATAGAAACTTTGTAGGAGAAAAAGGTCTTACTTCACTTATGAGATGTTTCAAAAACAAGTACATTATGTCTACAAGAACTTGATGTATACAACATTGGTTGTCTATAGGATTCTTTTTATATGAGACAATGGGGTCTATTTATAAAAGCGTCTACTGAAAATATGCTGGAATTCCACGTCGTAATTGTTGCGAGAGTGATCCGCCGTAGTTATTAAAGCGTCACCATCAGCAAATGTTGAAATTTATGACGTAAAATACGATCCCGCAATCTTAATCCGACGAAGATCGATGCGAGTTGAAAACCTGTGGTATTCGAGCGGAACACTATTTGAAGCTCTCACTAAGTTATCAAAAATTCTACATTTACGCTTGCGTCTTTTCCGGCTCAGCGTACCTAGTTTTCAATCCTCCACCCTTGATGTCGCTGAAGCCATAGAACTCAATGGGACTCTGAAAACACAGAAAGCTTATGTTTGATGCTGCAAGAGAATGAAGTATATTACATAATAAAAGTAAATTAGAAACTTTATTACAATTGTATAACCTTTTTAAATCAAACAATATTATTGCTCCACATTTGGTGCACTAGTAGATATAGGGATAAAAATTGAAAATACATTACTACTTATGGATTATGTTACAAATTTGTCTCTCATTACAAAGCAAGGGGGCAATATTATTTCTACATATTTGGTACAAAGTTTTGCCCCAAACTTGTTGCACTAATAGATATAGAGATAAAAATGAAAATGAAATAAATACACAACATAATATAGCTAACTTCCTTTTTATTTGTTGGAAAAATCTATGTGCACCATGTTTAAGCCATGTAATACAAGTCCCACTCTCCACTTCGTGCCATATTTGACTCAACACTTTTCGCACCAATTATGACGCAAACTCCTAAATAACCCACACACTAGTGAATTTTTCTACTACTTTTGATTGGAATATGTATAATCACATAATTTATGACATCAGCCAATCTGATTCAAATACACATTATAAACTATCACTAACGAATCAAATTGCTCGATACTTGTGTCATTGATCACTCTTGTAAGTGCCATTTGTTACATTGTGCATTATACTTTGAAAGTATGTATATGTGAAATTAGTATTAAAGTTAAACATTGATGATGCTATTAGGACACACAGTGTAATATTTTAGAAAAACATTTTAAAATTCTAATTGTTTTTAAACATAGGTTGCAATCAGGAGGGGTTAGACAGGTGCAGAGAGAAAACTGGCCCAGCTCTTAAAGGGACAGGAAATCCCAAAATATTCTTTCATGATTTGGATAGAACATACAATTTTAAACAACTTTCCAATTTACTTCTATTATCATATTTGCTTCATTCTCTTTTTATCCTTTGCTGAAGGAACAGCATTGCACTACTGGAAGCTAGCTGAACACATCTAGTTAGCCAGTCACAAGAGACAAATGTGTGCAGGCAACAATTAGCAGCTAGCTCCCACTAGTGTAGGATATGTGCGTATTCTTTTCCAACAAGGGATACCAAGAGAATAAAGCACATTTGAAAATAGAAGTGAATTTTAAGTGTTTTAAAATAAAATGCTCTATCTGAATCATGTAACTTAAATGTTTACTTTGTTTACTTTCCTATCCTTTTAAAATATCCATTGAGGGGGTGGAGCTGACCGCTGGATCTGCAGGACGTGCTCTTCCATCATTTCTGGTCTAAACGTATTTAATTATATATTTCTTAGAAAATATCACTTTTTATTGGGACTACCTATGACAATCTTGTCCTGGAATATATTTAATAAGTTTGTGAGCTTTTGTTGTGACTACGTTCCTGACCTATGCTATCCAGTGTGGCCCTAAGGAGGCTGATATACTACGCCATAGCTGAAGCCACAGTAGCCTTCATAATATTATCCAGCTAACTTTGGAGCCTAGGCTGCTGTTTTCCCCCATCCATATTAATGGGAGAAGCTTAGATAAGCTTTATCATGGAGGATTTTTCTACAATGCTACTTGCCCTCTTTGTAGATTTTGAATAATCGTTGATACAGAAGTTTGCTAACATACTACAGTGTGCCAGCCCGAAAGATAGCATTACTCCAGAATCAGCAAACGGCGAGAGAACTATGTGCACCAAGAGATCTCAGCTAATTTTTCCACACTATACACACAACCCAGATGACACGTTGAACTCTCCACTAGCTCCATGCAGCTTGGAAGACTTTGACCTACCTTTAATTACTTGCTTCCTGGGAGATGCGGCCGAACCCTAGAAGCGGGTATTAAATCTACCATGTGGCCAATGGTAAAGCCCTACAAAGACCGGCATAGCAGTAGCAGAAGCCAAGTCGGGCGATCGTGATGATGTGTGCTGCAATTTGAGCGTGCTGTGCCTAGGACCGAGAGGGAATACAAAAATCCCTGTCTACTTGCCTGTTGAGATACAGCAGCATGAGATCCAATCTGGCTTCATGACAGGTTATACTACTGGGTTTCAGGAGGTCAAAGTCAGATGGAATGGAGAGGTGTGGGGACAAAACTCGATTGTATTTGAGCAATTGTTCACTTTTACCTTTTACTCTACCTGGACTGCGACTGCTAACAGAATCCTCTAAAATGGGGAGAACAGGAATTGGGTAATAATTGTTGTCTTTGCATCTAGTATAAAGGATCAATTGCTGTGAAAGGACATGTGATATATATTCTCCATGGCGGCCTGCTAGTCTGCCCTGACAGATTATATACCTGTAAACGTTCACAAATCCTGTAATTATCACATAATGTGACAGAAAACATAGTTAATGATAGTATAGTAAAGCTTATGATTTTCTCACTATAGTAAGATATATTAGCTTGATTTCATGTTTCAATTTCTTAACTGTTGAAAGCATTTACATTACTCTGTTTGCCCGCTATATTGGGAACGTTTACCTGCTATATTAGTCTGGCCATAACCTCATTTTTTTACATATATTGCGTATCCAACTTACATCTGATCCTATTACACTTAACAGCACTGACTATACTAAGTTCCATATATGTTCTAATGGGATAGGCTACCATGAAACCACATCATTATTATTCAAGGACTGTAACCATCTCTCAGTATGCTAAGTATAACCACCACTGTGACGGAATCCTTTAGTCTCAGACTATTGCCTTACTTAAAGGGACAGTTCACCCAAAAAAATTCTCCCCTTTAAATTATTCCCAATGATCCTCTTAACCTGCTAGAGTGTATTAAATTGGTTACAAGTAGCTCCTTTACTCCTATTTCAGCATTTGAAATAGCTGATTTAGCCTGTAGTATTGCCACCTATACTGAATATAAATAAATTCAGCCAGCAGAAGAGATTACACTCTCAGTGGGATGCAGGATAGTAAAGTAATAAAATGATCATTTTCCATTGTTCTCTCTATGTATTGAGCTTTCGTGTTGCAGCCAAATAAAAGATAAGGAAGCAAATCTGTTTACACAAACTTAAAACATAATGAGATCTGATATCACCTTTAAGTTCAACCCATTGTAATAGGCTGTGGTTTCAAAGCACAAAATCAGCAACTTTATATACACAAATAAGCATGACAATGGAATTTCTCAAATATTTTATACTCTGCAGTTGGTATAACAAGTAATTCAAAATACATTAATGGAAAAATAATTTTAAAGTGTACTGTCCCTTTAACCCCTTCGTGACCAGAGTACTTTTCCATTTGTTGACCGTCTGGGACCAAGGCTATTTTTGCATTTCTGCGGTGTTTGTGTTTAGCTATAATTTTCCTCTTACTCATTTACTGTACCCACACATATTATATACCGTTTTTCTCACCATTAAATGGACTTTCTAAAGATACCATTATTTTCATCATATCTTAAAATTTACTATAAAAAAATATATAAAATATGATGAAAAAATAGAAAAAAACACACTTTTTCTAACTTTGACCCCCAAAATCTGTTACACATCTACACCAAAAACACCCATGCTAAATAGTTTCTAAATTTTGTCCTGAGTTTAGAAATACCCAATGTTTACATGTTCTTTGTTTTTTTTGCAAGTTATAGGGCAATACATTCAAGTAGCACTTTGCTATTTCCAAACCATTTTTCTTTTAAAATTAGCGCTAGTTACATTAGAACACTGATATCTGTCAGGAATCCCTGAATATCCCTTGACATTTTTTTTTTAGTAGACAACCCCAAGTATTGATCTAGGCCCATTTTGGTATATTTAATGCCACCATTTCACCGCCAAATGCGATCAAATAAAAAAAAAACATTCACTGTTTCGCAAACTTTAGGTTTCTCACTGAAATTATTTACAAACAGCTTGTGCAATTATGGCATAAATGGTTGTAAATGCTTCTCTGGGATCCCCTTTGTTCATAAAAAGTAGACATGGCTTTGGTATTGCTTTATGGTAATTAGAAAACCGCTAAATGCTGCTGCGCACCACACATGTATTATGCCCAGCAGTGAAAGAGTTCATTAGGGAGCATGTAAGGTTGATTTTAGCTTTAGTGTAGTGTAGTAGACAGGCCCATTTTAGCTTTAGTGTAGTGTAGTAGACAGGCCCATTTTGGTTTATTTCATGCCACCATGTCACCGCCAAAGGCGATCAAATAAAAAAAATCGTAAATTTTTTAACAATTTTAGGTTTCTCACTGAAATTATTTACAAACAGCTTGTGCAATTATGGCACAAATGGTTGTAAATGCTTCTCTGGCATCCCCTTTGTTCAGAAATAGCAGACATATATGGCTTTGGCGTGGTTTTTTGGTAATTAGAAGGCCGCTAAATGCCGCTGCGCACCACACATGTATTATGCCCAGCAGAGAAGGGGTTAATTAGGGAGCTTGTAGGGTTAATTTTAGCTGTAGTGTAGTAGACAACTCAAAGTATTGATCTAGGCCCCTTTTGGTATATTTCATGCCACCATTTCACCGCCAAATGCAATCAAATAAAAAAAAACTTTCACTTTTTCACAAACTTTAGGTTTCTCACTGAAATTATTTACAAACAGCTTGTGCAATTATGGCACAAATGGTTGTAAATGCTTCTCTGGGATCCCCTTTTCTCAGAAATAGCAGACATATATGGCTTTGGTGTTGCTTTTTGGCAATTAGAAGGCCGCTAAATGCCGCTGCGTACCACACTTGTGTTATGCCTAGCAGTGATGGGGTTAATTAGGTAGCTTGTAGGGAGCTTGCAGGGTTAATTTTAGCTTTAGTGTAGAGATCAGCCTCCCACCTGACACATCCCACCCCCTGCCAGTACTAAAATAAAAGGCTTTTTTTTTAAAATAATTATGTAGCTCTGATGAACCCCCCTAAGCCCCCAACCTCTCTGATCTCCCCTAAACAGATCTCTAACCCTCCTTCCGCTACCTATGTGCCGTCATCTTGGGTATTGGCAGCTGTCTGCCAGTACCCATTTTGCCCCCCCCCCCCCCCCCCCCCAAAAAAAAGTTTTTTTTTATTTTTTTAAAAATAAATTAAATTTTTCTGTAGTGTAGCAGCCCCCCTCAAAAAACCCCTCCCTCTCCCCCTCCCAGATCCTACGATCCTTATTTTTTTCCCCCTCCCTCTCCCTCCTTCCCATTCATTTTTATTGATGACAGTGGTTGCTGCGCACGCGCGCCCCCCCGGCACCCGGCGTGCACATTGCACATGGAGGAACTTGATGCCGGGTAGCAATGGGCCGCCCACCTGCCAATGCTCCCACCAACCAACGATGTTCCGATCAGCTCAGAATAATAATACATATACAATATATACAGTTGTATGCAAAAGTTTAGGCACCCCTGACAATTTCCATGATTTTCATTTATAAATAATTGGGTTTTTGGATCAGCAATTTCATTTTGATCTAATAAATGAAGGACACAGTAATATTTCAGTAGTGAAATTAGGTTTATTGGATTAACAGAAAATGTGCAATATGCATCTAAACGAAATTAGACAGGTGCATAAACCCCAACAGAAATATTGCATCAATATTTAGAAGAGCCTCCTTTAGCAGAAATAACAGCTTCTAGACACTTCCTATAGCCTGTAATGAGTGTCTGGATTCTGGATGAAGGTATTTTGTACAATTCCAACTTGCAAAACATCTCCAGTTCAGTTAGGTTTGATGGTTGCCGAGCATGGATAGCCTGCTTCAAATCACCCCACAGATTTTCAATGATATTCAGGTCTGGGGACTGGGATGGCCATTGCAGAACATTGTACTTGTTCCTCTGCATAAATGCCAGAGTAGATTTTGAGCAATGTTTTGGGTCATTGTCTTGTTGAAATATCCAGCCCCGGCGTAACATCAAGTTTGTGACTGATTCCTCAACATTATTCTCAAGTATCTGCTGATATTGAATGGAATCCATGCGACCCTCAACTTTAACAAGATTCCTAGTACCGGCACTGGCCACACAGCCCCACAGCATGATGGAACATCCACCAAATTTTACTGTGGGTAGCAAGTGTTTGTCTTGGACCGCTGTGTTCTTTTGCCGCCATGCATAACACCCCTTGTTATGACCAAATAACTCAATCTTTGTTTCATCAGTCCACAGCACCTTCTTCCAAAATGAAGCTGGCTTGTCCAAATGTGCGTTTGCATACCTCAAGCGACTCTGTTTGTGTTATGTGTGCAGAAAAGGCTTCTTCTGCATCACTCTCCCATACAGCTTCTCCTTGTGAAAAGTGCGCTGAGTTGTTAAACGATGCACAGTTACACCATCTGCAGCAAGATGATGTTGTAGGTCTTTGGAGGTGGTCTGTGGGCTGTTTTTGACCGTTCTCCCAATCCTTTGCCTTTGCCTCTCCGATAATTTATTTGGCCTGCCACTTCGGGCCTTAACAAGAACTGTGCCTGTGTTCTTCCATTTCCTCACTATGTTCCTCACAGTGGACACTGACAACTTAAATCTCTGCAATAGCTTTTTGTAGCCTTCCCATAAACCATAATGTTGAACAATCTTTGTTTTCAGGTCATTTGTGAGTTGTTTTGAGGCCCCCAGGTTTCCACTCTTCAGAGGAGAGTCAAAGAGAACAACAACTTGCAATTGGCCACCTTATAAATACCTTTCTCATGATTGGATTCACCTGACTATGAAGTTCAAGGCTTTATGGGCTCACCAAACCAATTGTGTGTTCCAATTAATCAGTGCTAGGTAGTTACAGGTATTCAAATCAAAAAAATGACAAGGGTGCCCACATTTATGGACCTGTCTAATTTCGTTTGGATGCATATTGCACATTTTCTGTTAATCCAATAAACCTCATTTTACTACTGAAATATTACTGTGTCCTTCAGTTATTTGATAGATCAAAATGAGATTGCTGATCCAAACACCGATATAGTGGTATAAATAAAGACAGAGATATGACAGACAACATTGTTTAGAATAAAAAAAGGAACTTGGGACATGTAAATATGTTTGCAAAAGATTTCTGACATAAGACACACATATATATATATATATATATATATATATATTTAGAGAAGGGGAAAATGAAGGGGGTGCCTAAAGCAGTCTGGTTTAAAATGGCCAATCGTGATATTATGAGGCCGATTTACCAAATGTCTGTCGGACCTAATCCGACAGTGCGGATCAGGTCTGACAGACATCACTGAATGCAGAGAGCAATACGCTCTCCGTATTCAGCATTGCACCAGCAGCTCTTGTGAACCGCTGGTGCAACGCTGCCACCTGCAGACTCGCGGCCGCCCAGCAGGGAGGTGTCAATCAACCTGATCATACTCAATCGGGTTGAATTGTGGCGATTCCTGTCCGCCTCATCACAGCAGGCAGACAGGGTTATGGAGCAGCAGTCTTTAGACCGCTGCTCCATAACTTGTGTTTCTGGCGAGTCTTCAGACTCGCCAGAAACACGGGCCGTCAAGCTCCATCTGGAGCTTGATAAATGGGCCTCTATGTCTTAAAGACCTTAAGGTGATATGTATAACTTCAAAATTGCTGGTAAGTGCTAATACCAAATCTGTAATCCACAAGTTGGATAAAGTATCCTGGTGTATAGAACTAGAGTTTCAATATTTCTGGTGAATTTTAAGTATAAACATGGAATAACCTTCTATGTGTTACTTTACCTTAAGTGCAAAATACAAACATAAAAGTGCTGTGCTAGATTCGGTGAGACTTATAATATCACATATAAGACATTACCAGATGAAAAATAAAAGATAAGCTTTAGAGAAATGTGCTTGTTCATGGACAGTAATGAAATTGTATAAAGTTGGGAAAAAACGGAATAACCGCAACATCGATGACTGGTAGTTAACACCAGTCCGATGCTCTTTGCACCGTACTTGACGTGCATGTTTTTGACGGCTTTTTTGATAAATAAGGAGATCGTATTCAGGTCTGAGACAGCAAAGTCTGGCAATGTCTGCCGAACGTATTGACGTCGGCGAATGCAACATAGTTGACGCTTTGATAAATAGGCCCCTATATATATATATATATATATATATATATATATATATATATATATATATATATATATATATATACAGGGAGTGCAGAATTATTAGGCAAATGAGTATTTTGACCACATCATCCTCTTTATGCATGTTGTCTTACTCCAAGCTGTATAGGCTTGAAAGCCTACTACCAATTAAGCATATTAGGTGATGTGCATCTCTGTAATGAGAAGGGGTGTGGTCTAATGACATCAACACCCTATATCAGGTGTGCATAATTATTAGGCAACTTCCTTTCCTTTGGCAAAATGGGTCAAAAGAAGGACTTGACAGGCTCAGAAAAGTAAAAAATGGTGAGATATCTTGCAGAGGGATGCAGCACTCTTAAAATTGCAAAGCTTCTGAAGCGTGATCATCGAACAATCAAGCGTTTCATTCAAAATAGTCAACAGGGTTGCAAGAAGCATGTGGAAAAACCAAGGCGCAAAATAACTGCCCATGAACTGAGAAAAGTCAAGCATGCAGCTGCCAAGATGCCACTTGCCACCAGTTTGGCCATATTGCAACATCACTGGAGTGCCCAAAAGCACAAGGTGTGCAATACTCAGAGACATGGCCAAGGTAAGAAAGGCTGAAAGACGACCACCACTGAACAAGACACACAAGCTGAAACGTCAAGACTGGGCCAAGAAATATCTCAAGACTGATTTTTCTAAGGTTTTATGGACTGATGAAATGAGAGTGAGTCTTGATGGGCCAGATGGATGGACCCGTGTCTGGATTGGTAAAGGGCAGAGAGCTCCAGTCCGACTCAGACGCCAGCAAGGTGGAGGTGGAGTACTGGTTTGGGCTGGTATCATCAAAGATGAGCTTGTGGGGCCTTTTCGGGTTGAGGATGGAGTCAAGCTCAACTCCCAGTCCTACTGCCAGTTTCTGGAAGACACCTTCTTCAAGCAGTGGTACAGGAAGAAGTCTGCATCCTTCAAGAAAAACATGATTTTCATGCAGGACAATGCTCCATCACACGCGTCCAAGTACTCCACAGCGTGGCTGGCAAGAAAGGGTATAAAAGAAGAAAATCTAATGACATGGCCTCCTTGTTCACCTGATCTGAACCCCATTGAGAACCTGGGGTCCATCATCAAATGTGAGATTTACAAGGAGGGAAAACAGTACACCTCTCTGAACAGTGTCTGGGAGGCTGTGGTTGCTGCTGCACACAATGTTGATGGTGAACAGATCAAAACACTGACAGAATCCATGTCAGTGTTTTTGAGTGTCCTTGCAAAGAAAGGTGGCTATATTGGTCACTGATTTGTTTTTGTTTTGTTTTTGAATGTCAGAAATGTACATTTGTGAATGTTGAGATGTTATATTGGTTTCACTGGTAAAAATAAATAATTGAAATGGGTATATATTTGTTTTTTGTTAAGTTGCCTAATAATTATGCACAGTAATAGTCACCTGCACACACAGATATCCCCCTAAAATAGCTATAACTAAAAACAAACTAAAAACTACTTCCAAAACTATTCAGCTTTGATATTAATGAGTTTTTTGGGTTCATTGAGAACATGGTTGTTGTTCAATAATAAAATTAATCCTCAAAAATACAACTTGCCTAATAATTCTGCACTCCCTGTAATTGATTAGTGATGCCTCTAGGGTAATTTATTTTTGTGGTTTGTTGCAGGATTATTTGTAATACTCACTGAGTTTCAATTCTGTATTTATAAGGGTATTAATTGGTTAGAAAATGTCTAACTTTAAAAACATGTGAACCTTAGGTTTGAATAATAAGAAACATAATAATCATTTTGAGACATATTTTTTTTTAAAAATTAGAGGATGCTAAATGAAACATCATCACTTATGGGATACTGATACATAAAAGTATCTAGATAAGGTACAGATTGAGAATCCTGAAATATTGCTTTTTAAAAAATAATGAAGGTCTATCTGCTAAATGGGAAGATGTTTTGAATGAGTGTTCTTTTAAATTGTAATTTTAATTGCTTTTAGAGTTTGGTGAAGGAAGCTACCAAGGAAATTAACGGCTAGGTCCTAACGCTGCTTTTTCACTACCGCTGCTATTACGAGCCTTGCAGGTTTAGGGGCACCACACACTTCTTTGGCCTTACCGCAAAACGACTTATGTAAACTTCGTAAACCCTTTTTTTCTATGGGACTTCCATAGCGCTGGTATTACAAGTCTGTCCTGGGAGGCCAAAAAGTGAGCGGTACACCCTATACCTCCAAGATCCCTAACACATTCTAAAGTCAGTAGTTAAAGAGTTTTATGGTACAACGCCGTAGCATAAAACTCATAACTAAAGTGCTAAAAAGTACACTAACACCCATAAACTACCTATTAACCCCTAAACCGAGGCCCTCCCACATCGCAAACACTAAAATACTTTTTTTTAACCCCTAATCTGCCGCTCCGGATATTGCCGCCACTATTATAAACATATTAACCTCTAAACCTCCACCTTCAAACATTAGTTAATTATTATTAACCCCTAATCTGCCGTCCCTAACATCGCCGCCACCTACCTACATTTATTAACCCCTAATCTGCCGCCCCCAACGTCGCCGCCACTATACTAAATGTATTAACCCCTAAACCTAAGTCTAACCCTAACGCTAACACCCCCTAACTTAAATATAATTTAAATAAATCTAAAGAAAATTACTATCATTAACTAAATTATTCCTATTTAAAACTAAATACTTACCTAGAAAATAAACCCTAAGATAGCTACAATATAACTAATAGTTACATTGTATCTAGCTTAGGGTTTATTTTTATTTTACAGGCAAGTTTGTACTTATTTTAACTAGGTAGAATAGTTATTAAATAGTTATTAACTATTTAATAACTACCTAGCTAAAATAAATACAAATTTACCTGTAAAATAAAATCTAACCTAAGTTACACTAACACCTAACACTACACTACAATGAAATAAATTAACTAAATTAAAAACAATTAAATTAAATTAGCTAAATCACACAAAGATCTTTAAACTAATTATACCTAATCTAATAGTCCTATCAAAATAAAAAAAGCCCCCCAAAATAAAAAAACCCTAGCCTAAACTAAACTATTAATAGCCCTTAAAAGGGCCTTTTGCGGGGCATTGCCCCAAAGTAATTAGCTATTTTACCTGTAAAAATACAAACACCCCCCAACAGTAAAACCCACCACCCACACAATAAACCCCCCAAATAAAAACCTAACTAAAAAACCTAAGCTCCCCATTGCCCTGAAAAGGGCATTTGTATGGGCATTGCCCTTAAAAGGGCAGTTAGTAATTTTGCGGCCCAAAGCACTAACCTAAAAATAAAACCCACCCAATACACCCTTAAAAAAAACCTAACACTAACCCCCTGAAGATCGACTTACTGTTCTGAAGACCGGACATCCATCCTCCAGGAAGCGGGAGAAGTCTTCATCCAACCGGGCCGAAGTCCACAACGAAGCCGGGAGAAGTCTTCATCCAAGCCGGGCGAAGTGGTCCTCCAGATGGGCAGAAGTCTTCATCCAGACGGCATCTTCTATCTTCATCCATCCGATGCGGAGCGGCTCCATCTTCAAAACATCCGACGCGGAGCAACCTCTTCATCCGGAGTCTTCTTACTGAATGAAGGTTCTTTTAAGTGACGTCATCCAAGATGGCGTCCCTTAGATTCCGATTGGCTGATAGAATTCTATCAGCCAATCAGAATTAAGATAGAAAAAATCCTATAGGCTAATGCAATCAGCCAATAGGATTGAAGTTCAATCCTATTGTCTGGTCCAATCAGCCAATAGGATTGAGCTAACATTCTATTGGCTGATTGGAACAGCCAATAGGATTTTTTCTACCTTAATTCCGATTGGCTGATATTCTTGCCACTTTTAGAAGTCTTATAACTATGTGTATATTATCTCTAATTTTCTACTATGAATTTCTACTATGAATGAATGTGTTTTATTTGCATATTTGATATGTATTGAGAGATACTTTTTTGGGAAGGGACTTCAAAACTGTAAGTGGATCTTTGGGGGTCAGTGTTAGGTTTTTTTAAAGGTTTATTGAGTGGGTTTTATTTTTAGATTAGGGTTTGGGCAATTGAAAAAGAGCTAAATGCCCTTTTAAGGGCAATGCCCATCCAAATGCCCTTTTCAGGGCAATGGGGAGCTTAGGTTTTTTTAGTTAGGATTTTATTTGGGGGGTTGGTTGTGTGGGTGGTGGGTTTTACTGTTGGGGGGGGGTGTTTTTTTTACAGGTAAAAGAGCTGATTTCTTTGTGGCAATGCCCCACAAAAGGTCCTTTTAAGGGCTATTGGTAGTATAGTTTAGGCTAGGGTTTTTTTTATTTTGGGGGGGGGGCTTTTTTATTTTGATAGGGCTATTAGATTAGGTGTAATTAGTTTAAATATCTGATAATTTCTTTTTTTATTTTGTGTAATTTAGTGGGGGGTTTTGTTGTAATTTAGGTAATTGTATTTAATTTAGGTAATTTATTTAATTGTAGTGTAAGGTTAGGTGTTAGTGTAACTCAGGTTAGGTTTTATTTTACGGGTAAATTTGTATTTATTTTAGCTAGGTAGTTAGTAAATAGTTAATAACTATTTAGTAACTATTCTACCTAGTTAAAATACATACAAACTTGCCTGTAAAATAAAAATAAACCCTAAGCTAGATACAATGTAACTATTAGTTATATTGTAGCTAGCTTAGGGTTTATTTTATAGGTAAGTATTTAGTTTTAAATAGGAATTATTTAGGTAATGATTAGGGGTTAATAAGTATAATGTAGGTGTCAGCGAAGTCGGGGTGGCAGATTAGGGGTTAATAAGTGTAAGATTAGGGGTGTTTAGACTCGGGGTTCATGTTAGTGTGTTAGGTGTAAACATAAATTTTGTTTCCCCATAGGAATCAAGGGGGCTGCGTTATGGAGCTTTACGCTGCTTTTTTGCAGGTGTTAGACTTTTTTTCAGCCGGCTCTCCCCATTGATGTCTATGGGGAAATCGTGCACAAGCACGTAAAACCAGCTCACCGCAGCTTTCAGCAGCGCTGGTATTGGAGTGCGGTATGGAGCTCAATTTTGCTCTACGCTCACTTCTTGCCTGTTAACGCTGGGTCTTTTGTAAACCTGTAATACCAGCGCTGTAGGGAAGTGAGGTGGTGACAATAACATGCAAGTTAGCACCGCACCCCTCATAACGCAAAACTCATAATGTAGCCGAATGTTTGCTAAAAGGATCGGTGGTTGTAAGCCACCTTTGGAGGAGATAGAGGCACACTAGCTGTATGACTGTTTACCTTGGTCACAGATACTGGGACTTACACTTAACATATTATAGGGGGGGGGGGGTTGGAGGTGTTGCTAGCGACTAAAGCCAACACCCCTAGGAGCCTTTCAAATGTCTCACCGGTGCTTCTGGACACTGGAGATAGCCTGTTTTTCCCTTGATAGAATGCCACTGTTAGCACTTTTGTAAGAGCCTACGCCAGAGCTCCTTGATGGTGAGACCTCTCGGCTCGGCTGCTGACTCTGCCCCCCTCCTTTAAATTAATTTTTGATGTGTTTTGTGAGACTTTTTAACAGATGCGATAAACCCAATATCGCTGACACTCAACAGTTAGCACGCCACTCACAGTCTAGCCCTATAAATATTAATCAGGAAGTTATTAAAAAAATAAGAGTTATAGATAGTGAATAGTTCCAATTAAAAGTTGTCTTGTGATTAAAGTGAAAAAGGAGAGACTTATTAGAGGAAAATAAGAAGTAAATGCACATAACAATAAAAGTTTAATCACCTAATGTCAAGAAATTATATGTTAATAATAAAAGCTCTAAAGATAAATGGGGAGAAGTGCAACATAGAAACCCATAGAGGTTAATACATTTATTATAGTGGCGGCGACGTTAGGGGCGACAGATTAGGGGTTAATAAATGTAGGTAGAGATGTTTATGTGACATAAAAAATATCACATAAACATCTCTATGTTAAAAAGGAAGATATTTTACCTCAAGTTGTATTCAGCTCATCAGAGTAAGTGCTCTGTGAACACTTATACTTCAGCTGCTATCCAGCTGCAAGTTTTTTTTTAAAAATAGCCCATTAGCATCAGCAGTGCTGAGGTCATGCTTTGCTTCGTTGTGATCTCATGCGATTTCAATGAAATCTTGTGAGATTTCATGGTAAACTTCCTTCAATTTAATAGGAAAATAACCTAACTGTGCCTGCACATGCCACAAGCACACTTCCTTGCAAGTTTTGGGGCGAGATTGCATATGTGGTGCAGGCTTCAGCATAACTGCTGAAACCCGCGTTGCCCATAATTTCACCTCGCAGATCAAGAAATCACATAAACCCCGCTGGCAGTTCATAAACTGCCATAAGTTGGATAAACTAGCTATGGCCAGAAATGTGCATAAATACAAATTTCTGGAGTTGCCAGTGAGTTACGGCACTTTAGAAACTGCCGGCGGCTAAGAAAATAAAAAAAAGTGTCAAATCTTCCGTAAAAGTCTAACCTGCCTCCCAAAAATAAACCCGACACGTAAAACCCCTATATCCGCCATTCTCCCACATTACAATATACCTAATAAAACTATTAACCCCTAATCCGCAAACCCCCCACAAAGCAAACTACCTATCACCACTATTAACCCCTAAACCACCAACCCCTCACAAGACATTAAACCTAATTAACCTATTAACCCCTAAACCGCCAACCCCCAACGCAAATAACTAATTTAATAACTAAGCCCCCTAACCTAACTCCCCCTAAATTAACCCCACATACCTAAAATAAAAAATACTAAATTACAATTAAAATTTAAAAAGTCTAACATTACTTTAAAAAAAGCTAAGATTAAATTAAATAAATCTAGAAAAAAAAGGCTAACATTACAGAAAATAATAAACCAAATTATCAAAAATTAAAAAAATTAAACCTAATCCCTATGAAAATAAAAAAAAACCCTAATCTAAACTAAACTACCGATAGCCCTTAAAAGGGTTTTTTTGTAGGGCATTGCCCTAAGTTAAACAGCTCTTTTACCTATAACAAATACTAAGTCCCCCCTAAAAGTAAAACCCCCTAACCACCCACCAAAATCAAATAAACTTAACACTAAAAATACCTAAACTACCCATTTCCCCTAAAGGCATGAAATCCCTAATCTAAAAAAAAAAAAAATCCTAATTCTAACCAACAAATAGGTACTTGCCGTTCATAAAATCCGGCGGAGAAAGTCTTCTTCCAAGCGGTCAAGTCTTCCAAGCTGATTTGCAGCAAATAGGATTTCAGTAGCTCTCATCCTATTGGCTGATTTGAAAATGTCAGCCAATAGGAATGCAAGGTACCCCATATTTAAACGGGTACCTTGATTTCAATCCTCAGTGTGCGGTGGTGATCGTACGAAGAGGATCTCCACGCTCGATGGCTCCGCGGTCGCCGATCTTCTGTTCCGCGTTCACCTCCGCTCTTACGCCGGCTTGGTCCTGGATGACGATAGAAGAGGTCACCGCGATGGAAGAAGATATCGCTGCTTGGAAGAAGACTTCACCGCTTGGAAGAAGACTTTCTTCCGGACTTCAGGAACGATGAGTAGCTATTTGGGGGTTAGATTTAGGAATTTTTTATTTTTTTTAGATTAGGGATTTCATGGGCATTCGTAAAAGAGTTGAATGCCCTTTTAAGTGCAGTAAAAGAGCCGAATGCCCTTTTAAGGGCAATGCCCATACAAATGCCCTTTTTGGGGCAATGGGTAGTTTAGTTTTTTTAGTGTTAGGTTTATTTTATTTTGAGGGCTTTGGTGGGTGGGGGGATATACATAAAAGAGGTCAAGTTTAAAGATAAACAAATTGAGCAAAATTTCTGCATCACTACATCCCTATAAGAAACAACTCATTAACACTGGTAATCAATAGTGAAAATAAAACTTTAAATTGTAAGTTCCCATGTAACAATCTGCACTAGGGCCCAGTTTTCTGCTCCCCCTGCCTGGATTCCACAAATAATATTCAGGGTTCCCATAGCTGCAGGAATAAATCTTTTTTATCAAGTATATCTGCTGAATAACTGCTCATGAGGTAATAATAATTAATCTTATTCCTAATAATATTGAAGTTGGGAATCTGTCCCTTCCAATATTCAGCTATACACACTCGTGTTGCAGTACAAAACAAGGCTACTAGTTTATTGGCCATCAGAGAAAGGGTTTTTATGTGGTCAGCTTAAAAAATGTTGTTTTTTAATTCTGACATCTGTCTCCACATCTCTTGAGTGTATGTACCCCTTGATCCGCACCCTCTATAACATTCTTGAGACAAGTGACCTGTGCCTGTATGAAACCTAGTTGTGTTTAGATACCATCAAAATGCAATTTTAATAAAATTTTCTTGAAGATTAGTGCAAAATGAAGACGAGACCCTTTAATCAAATCCCTTGTCCATTGCTCCCCTTTCCAGGAAGTTCCCAAGTCTGCTTCCCATTTACTCATAAAATTATGTTTGGTAATTGGTGTGGGGCAAGTAATTAAAATATAGAGGTTAGATATAATTCCCCTTATTCTGACGCCAATAAGGCATAATTTTTCTACATAACAAGACGCTCCTGTGGTCTGTGTATTCATTGCTGCTGTCAAGCGAGATTTGAGTTGAAGATAATGGTACTAACTAGACTGTCCATCTGAATCCAGGTCTCTATATTGGGTATATGTCAGGGGTATATTATTAACTAGTGCATCGGCAATCCTATACAGACCCTTGTTAGCCCACTTAGACTGCACTATGTTGTAAAAGGATGTATCCAGTGTAATTAATGGCATCGATTTAGATCCCTCCTGTGATGGAATCAATTGTTTATAAAATTTGTCCCAAATCCATAAAGTGTGTGAGATTGAAATAAACTTCCTACAAAGCTTTGGCCTAGCCCCTTTTGAGGATCAAAACAGTTTATAGATAAGGGATATCCCCGTCATCTCCATTTCTAATTGTACCCATCTAATATTATCCCAGTTATTATGCCACAATATAGATTGAGATAGTCGAGCTGCATGATAGAAAGAAATAAAGTCAGTAACTCCCCACCCACCTCCTTTCCTATGTCTGGTTAGTGTTCGCATATTAATCCTTGGTCTCTTCCCCTGCCAGATGAAAGAAATCATCTCTTACTGAAATAAACGTATAGTCTTTAAGTCTATATTGATTGGTAATGATCGGAACAAGCATAGCAATTTAGGAAGGATTGGCATTTTCACAACTACCATTCTGCCATAAAGTGAAATGCAAAATTTGTTCCATTTACTGTATGTAACAATTGTTTAAGTTGCAATAAGAGTGGTTTGCAGTTCAATTTAAATAGTTGGGACACTTTATGTGGAAGTTGAATCCCAAGGTATTTTATGGCTGAGTTGGCCCATTGAAAATTAAAATTTAGCTTAAGTAATTTTATAGTATGATCTAGGATATGAGTATGGATAGCTTCACATATGCTCTTGTTAAGTTTATATCCCGAAATGGAGGAGAATTTCTGGAAAGTGTTGTAAAGTACTTGGAGAGATAATAGGGGTTTGGTGAAAGAGAGTATGACATTGTCCGCGAAAAGCGCAATTTTAAATTCTTCAGAACTGATCTTAATTCCGGCGATGTCTTTATTTTTCCTATTAGAGGCCGCGAGTGGTTCAATGCAGAGATTGAAGAGCAGAGGTGACAACGGACACCCCTGCCTCGTTCCATTCTTTAAATTAATTGGATTAGATTTGTAGCCTGCTATTTTAATGAAGGCCTTGGGGTCAGAATATATTGTAGCTATGGCTGTGCAAACATTTCCATTAATGCCCATGAACTCCAATATTTTGTTTAAATAGTCCCAATTTACCCTGTCAAATGCCTTCTCTGCATCCAAAGATAGAAACAGAGAAGGCATTCCTGATGAAGAAGAGTGATCAATGAGATTTATCAATCTACGTACATTAGCAGGTGCTTCCCTCCTCCAAATAAACTCTACCTGATCAGGGTGAATTATTTTTGGCATATATTTGTTAAGTCTAGAGGCCAGTATCTTTGTAAAAAGCTTTATATCAAGGTTAATGAGGGAAATGGGACGATAGTTTCCACAGTGTTGTTTAGACTTATTAGGTTTCGGAATCAGAGATTCAAGCTAATAAAGGTTCATTGTGGATCTTATCACCTTTTAGAATGCAATTAAAAGTCTGCACTAGTGTGGGTATTAGGATACTGGCACAAGACTTATAAAAGGGGCCGGAAAAGCCACCTGGGCCTGGAGCTTTATTAATTTTTATATTTTTAATGGCGTGTTTTACTTCTTCTGAAGTGATCTGGGAGTTTAAATCCTGTAATTCCTCCTCTGTCAGTTTTGATAGGCGACAGTTTGCAAAAAAGTTGCTGATCTCTCTATAATGGGAGGATTGATCTGTAGGCTTAGGGAGGTCATAAAGCTTTTGGTAGTATGAAGCAAAGGCGTTAGCTATATCTTGAGGATTATTCAGTATTTTCCCATTTGGGCTTGAATCTGTGAAATCGAAGTAAATCTAGTGATCTCCTTTAATTTATTTGCCAACATCCTTATTGGTGAAAATAAAATATTGAGCATCTATGTTCTTAATTGATCTAGCAGCCTCTGCTGTTAAAAGCTAATTCAGTTTTCTTTTTTGCCATTCCAGGTGAAGGGGAAGTATTAGGTTTATCTTTTACTTTTGGGATAATTGTTTTATTTCCGATTTGAAGGTGTTTATTTTGTGTGTCTTAAGTCTAGATTGTTTATTAAATTATTTAATTAATACTCCCCTTACAAAGGCTTTTAACGCAAATAATTTATCTCTAAATAGAAGAGGGTTAAGGGTCAATGACCTCTGCCTTGCCAGATCAATAACTCCAGAGAGTGTTAGCTCAACTGCATCGTGGAATGACCACGAAATAGAGTGAATATAGATTTGTGAGACTAATGGTAGTTTGGCTTATAAGGAAGTAATGGATCCTAGAAAAGGAGCGATGAACTGAGGAATAATAGGTATAGTCTCTAGCTGTCCTGTTAGTGGCTCTCCAACTATCTATTAGATTAAAGTCAAGTAGGAAGTCTTTTAATATAGTATGTGAGTCTTTCTTAAGAATGGTCTTAGGAGCAGAGCTTCTATACAACTTTGTATCTAGAACAGTATTAAAGTCGCCCCCTAAAATTACACAATACTTTTTCCAATTAGTTAGCAGTGTACCTATTTTTGCTAAAAATGCAGTTTGATTGTCATTAGGGGCATAGATATTGCAATAATAAGAGGGGTATCATTTATATTTCCCCTCAGTATAAGGAACCTTCCCTCCCTATCAATGATTGTCTCCTCCATCTGGAAGTTGACTGATGAGTGAATTAAAATAGACACCCTACACTTTTTTTTCACATGGGGGGCATGATATTGGACAGGATACACCTTATCCCAGTACTTAGGGGTGGAGGTGGTGGAAAAATGTGTCTCCTGTAAGAGCACAACATGTGCACCTAATGCTTTATATTCGTTTAAGGCTTGTTTCCGTTTCAAGTTCGAGTTCAATCCTCGAACATTTCAAGTTCGAGTTCAATCCTCGAACATTATGTGAAATAAATCTAATCATTTTTTAGGGAATTTAAAATATGGATGCATTTTAATATATTTCCTCTCCTCCTTCTCCCCTTCCCCCCCACCAGCCAAACAATGAAATGACTCACCCCATAGCAGAGAATTGAGACCCAAAACCCCCACCTTTGGAAGAAGACCAATTAGGTATAGGTGTAAAGGATGTAATTCACTTATCAGCACATAATCGTACAGTAACTGTCTTTCTGAGACATTAGATCTGCAAAAAAGGAGAGTAAACATAAAAAATAAAAAAACGTTTAGGAGCAACCAGCTCCAACAATAACAAGATAATAGACAAAATGGACATTTGATAATGTGCCAGGTTAGGACAGACAAAAATAGATTGGTGAATGTGGAAGGGGGGAGTGAACGAGATAGGAGAGGGAGGCTAAGGGCAGGGGATAGGAAAGGGATTTTGAAAAGGTAGGGAAGAAAGACAATTGTGAGGTAGAGCTAGTCTCGGCCTCTATTGCTTTAACAGAAACTATGTGTACTTTCACTATGTAGTATATTCATGTACAACCCTTTTGAAATCTTAACATCTTAGTGTGGGTGTACAGAGACCCTCTCAGGGAATATCCCAGAGAAATTCTTGATTCCAAGAGTTACTGTCCTCTCAGACCTAAGGTCAGCTAGAGAAAGTTCTCCAGAATATTTGTGTTCAGGTTTCCGCTCATGTTCTTTTGGCCTTCCCATTTTTTCCTATTGGAGTCCAGGTAAAGAACCAATGAAGCTCATTGTGGTTTAGGGGGTGACAAACGAGGGGTGTCATACAATGATATCTGCAATTTGCGCATTATTTCTCTTCCTTTGTCTATTGTAGTACACAAATATGTATGCTTGTTGTGGGTGAATTGAAGCTTAAAGGGGTAGTTTCATCTGTATTTAATACGTGTTTGGGAAAGTGCCTGTTTAACAGGTTTAAAGGATCTGCGCTTTCTGAGGGTGATTGGAGACAAGTCATTGTATAACTGAAGTGTATGACCCTCAAACTCAATTTTTTGAAGACTACGTGCCGCATGTAGGATCTGCTCCTTGATGTGTTAATAATGCATTTTAACAATGACATCCCTGCAGGGCACGTTTGGTGGTTGCTTAATAATGCTCTGTGAGCTCTGTCCATTAGCATTATAGAGGGTTCTGTAGAAGGTAATAGTTGTTGAAAAATGAGGAGTAAAGCATCTTGTACATTGGAGTAAGACTCAGGTAGTGTCAGGGTGCCAGGAATCAGACTGAGACGAGAAGTGCAAAAATAATCACACCTTTATTAATAGCAAAAAATAATAAAAAATCCACAAGTCAAATAACAAGCCAGGAGTCAAAACCAGAGCTGGTAGTCAGATGAGCAGAGTCAGGAGCCAAAGCGAATAGTCAGATGAGCCGGAATCAGGAACAAGGAAAACAGCAAAGTCAGGAACAAGCCAGGGATCAGGAACTAGGAAGGACGTCAGGCAGCCAGGTAATACACAGGAACTTCTCTCAAACAGGTCTGCGACAACGCAAAGCATACTGAGGCCCTTTAACCCCTTAATGACAACTGACGTACCAGGTACTTCATGCAAAAACTAACAGTTAATGAAAATGGACGTACCTGGTACGTCAGTTGTCTAACAGAGTGCTGGAAGCGATCACAATCGCTTCCAGCAGCTCTGAGGGTATTGCAGTGATGCCTCAATATGGAGGCATCCTGCAATACCCCTTTACAAGCCTCCGATGAAGAGAGAGCCACTCTGTGGCCCTCTCTGCCCCTCTCTGCACCGGTAGCGGTGGTGCCGTTGTCCGGGTGGGAGGGAGCGTGCGTGTGCGTGCACGAGGCGCGTGTGCATGCGCGTGAACATAGTGCGCGTGCACGGGCGCGTGTGCATGTACACGTGCACGCGCGCGCATTAGCCACACTGACACCAATGAGGGCAGAAAGGGAGAGAAAAGTAAAAAAAATTTTTTTCAAATATAAATGGATCTGGGAGGGGGAGGGGGGTGGGGGTATTGTGGGGGGGGCTGCTACACTACAGAAAGAGTTAAGTTAAAAATAACATAAAAATACTTTGTTTTTTGGGCCAAACTGGGTACTGGCAGACAGCTGCCAGTACCCAAGATGGCGGTAATTAGGTAGGGGAGAGGGTTAGAGAGCTGGAGGGGGGGATCAGGGAGGTTGGGGCTAAGGCAGGGGTCAATCACAGCTAAAATATTTTATTATTTTTATTTAAAAAAAAAAAAAAAAAACTCTTTTATTTAGTACTAGCAGACTTTCTGCCAGTACTTAAGATGGCGGTAACAATTGTGGGGTGGGGGAGGGAAGAGAGCTGTTTGGGAGGGATCAGGGGGTGGGATGTGTCAGGTGGGAAGCTGATCTCTAAAATTAACCCTGCAAGCTCCCTACAAGCTACCTAATTTAACCCCTTCACTGCTGGGCATAATTCACGTGTGGTGCCCAGCAGCATTTAGCGGCCTTCTAATTACCAAAAAGCAATGCCAAAGCCATATAAGTCTGCTATTTCTGAACAAAGGGGATCCCATAGAAGCTTTTACAACAATTTCTGCCATAATAGCACAAGCTGTTTGTAAATAATTTCAGTGAGAAACCTAAAATTGTGAAAAATTTTAAGTTTTTTTTTTATTTGCTCGCATTTGGCTGTGAATTGGTGGCATTAAATATACCAAAATGGGCCTAGATCAATACTTGGGGTTGTCTACTACACTACATTAAAGCTAAAATTAACCCTACAAGCTCCCTACCAGCTCCCTAATTAACCCCTTCACTCCTGGGCATAAAACACGTGTGGTGCGCAGCAGCATTTAGCGGCCTTCTAATTACCAAAAAGCAACCCCAAAGCCATATAAGTCTTTTATTTCGTTTGATCGCATTTGGCGGTGAAATGGTGGCATGAAATATACCAAAATGGTCCTAGATCAATACTTTGGGTTTTCTTCTAAAAAAAAATATATACATGTCAAGGGATATTCAGGTATTCCTGACAGATATCAGGGTTCCAATGTAACTAGCGCTAATTTTGAAAAAAGTGGTTTAGAAATAGCAAAGTGCTACTTGTATTTATTGCCCCATAAATTGCAAAAAAAGCAAAGAATGTGTAAACATTGGGTATTTCTAAACTCAGGACAAAATTTAGAAACTATTTAGCATGGGTGTTTTTTGGTGATTGTAGATGTGTAACAGATTTTGGGGGTCAAAGTTAGAAAAAGTGTGTTTTTTTCCATTTTTTCCTCATATTTTTTTTTAGTAAATTATAAGATATGATGAAAATAATGGTATCTTTAGAAAGTCCATTTAAGGCGAGAAAAACGGTATATAATATGTGTGGGTACAGTAAATGAGTAAGAGGAAAATTACAGCTAAGCACAAACACTGCAGAAATGTAAAAATAGCCATTGTCATTAAGGGTAAGAAAATTGAAAAATGGTCCGGTCATTAAGGGGTTAAATAATAAGTGATGACATCACAATTCTGAGACTGCATCCTGTCTCACATGGATGATGCACACCAGTCTGGCCAAAAAAGGAAGTGCAGGAAATGAGCAGCATCCCCCACAATGCACCATAGTCAGCAAGAGAGGTGAGTAAAATGGCTGCCAGCAGCACATGGCAAATTATACAGGGAAAAAACCCTGACAGTACCCTCCCCTCAATGACCCCTCCCACGCGGGAGAACAAAAGGCTTATTGGGGAAACAGGCATGGAAGGCACAGAGGAGAGCGGGAGCATGAACATCAGAGGAGGGAACCCAAGAACGCTCCTCCAGACCGTAGCCCCTCCAGTGAACCAAATACTGTACACGGCCCCTGGACATTGACGAGAGTCAATAATGCTGCTGACCTCATACTCCTCATGGTTGTCAACAAAGATAGGACGGGGACGAGCTAACACAGTGCTAAACCGATTACAAATCAATGGTTTCAAGAGGGAGACATGAAAAACATTGGAGATGCGCATAGCAGGAGGAAGGTCAAGAGCGTAGGCCACAGGATTAAACCATCGGGGACCAACATAACGGGGAGCCAATTTATTGGAAGGCACATGAAGGTTCAAGTTGCGGGAGGACAGCCAAACTCTCTCACCAACCTGGTAGGAAGGTGCGGGCAGACGCCTACGATCAGCCTGGAACTTTTGGCGCTGCATAGAACGATGAAGGCAATCCTGAATCTGCACCCACATGGAACGGAGTTGCCGGAGATACTCCTCCAAAGCAGGAATACCCTGAGACATGAATGAATCGGGCAACAAGGATGGTTGAAACCCATAATTCGCCATGAACGGGGATAACTTGGAGGAAGCATTAATAGCACTATTACAAGCAAACTCTGCCCAAGGTAACAGTTCAGACCAATTATTGTGGTGATCTGAGACATAGCAATGGAAGAACTGTTCCAGAGCTTGATTAGACCGTTCCGCAGCCCCATTGGATTGAGGGTGATATGCCGAGGAGAAGGAAAGCTGGATCCCCATTTGAGCACAAAAGGAACGCCAAAATCTGGAGACAAACTGGTTACCCCGGTCCCCTTGGGTAACCCATGTAAACGGAAGACCTCCCGGGCAAAAATTGAAGCAAGCTCCTGAGCGGTAGGCAGCTTCATCAAGGGAATGTAATGTGACATTTTAGAAAAAACGGTCAACCACCATAAGGATAACAGTATTGCCATTGGAAACAGGGAGCTTGACAATGAAGTCCATGGAAAGATGTGTCCAAGGACGCTCACCATTAGCAATAGGTTGAAGACCCACAGGAAGACGTTGAGGAGTCTTATTCTGTGCACAAACTGAGCAGGAGGCAACATACGCAGCAACATCAGAACGAAGACCTGGCCACCAGAATTGTTGAGTGACAGACCAAATCATTAGCTTCTTCCCTGGGTGACATGCGGCTTTAGGATAGTGGTAAGTGTGCAAAAGTTTAGTTTGAAGATTCTCAGGAACAAAACACTTACCACTAGGTTTCTCAGGAGGTGCATTGGTTTGTGCAGCCAGGATCTCCTCCCCCAAGGGAGAAGTCAAATTAGTACGTATGGTAGCCAAAATATGGTTAGGAGGTATAACAGGAGTAAGTACAGACTCCTCCTTGGACAGAGGCGAAAATTGTCGAGAGAGGGCATCAGCCCTAACATTCTTACTACCAGGCAGGTAGGAGAACACATAATTAAACTGAGACAAAAATAAAGCCCATCTGGCCTGTCGGGGCGACAAACGTTTTGCTTCAGATAGATAAGTTAAATTCTTGTGGTCAGTAAGAATGAGCACTGGCACGCCAGTAATTCCCTGTCACCAATTTCATAATTGCACTCCGCTGGAGACAATTTCTTAGAGAAGAAACCACACGGATGCAAGGAACCGTCAGATGTAGGACGTTGAAACACCTACTCCAGTCTCAGATGCATCGACCTCAAGAACGAAAGGCAGGACAGGGTTAGGATGAGCCAGACCTGGAGCGGCAGCAAAGGCAGTCTTAAGACTATCCTTAGCCTTAATGGCAGTAAGTTACCAATGGAGTGGATCATTCTCTTTACGGGCCATGTCTGTGATAGGTTTGACCAAGGAAGAAAAGTTTTTAATAAACTTTCTATAGTAATGGGCGAACCCCAAAAAACATTGAATAGACCGAAGACCAACTGGGTGAGGCCACTGCAGAACTGTAGATTAACTTGTCAGGATCCATGGAGAACCCTGCAACGGAGATAACATAACCTAGGAAGGTTACTTGAGTGTGATGGAACTCACATTTCTCGAGTTTACAAAACAGGCCGTTCTCACGTAGTCTCTGAAGAACCCGTGTAACATCAGAACGATGAGCCTCAAGTGTGGGTGAGTGTATGAGGATGTCGTCTAAGTACACCACAACACACTGTTGCAACATATCTCGTAGGACATCATTAATAAATTCCTGAAAAACAGCAGGAGCATTACATAGGCCAAAGGGCATTACAAGATACTCATAATGCCAGCTCATGGTGTTAAATGCTTTTTTCCATTCGTGGTCCTCCTTAATCCTAACGAGATTGTACACTCCTCTCAAATCAAGTTTAGTAAAGACTGTAGCTCCCTTGAGGCGGTCAAATAATTCCATAATGAGTGCAATAGGGTAAGCATTCTTAATGGTAAGACAATTAAGACCGCTATAATCGATGCATGGTCTTAACTCGCCACCCTTTTCTTCACAAAGAAAAAGCCAGCCCCTGCAGGAGAGCAGGATTTGCGGATGATCCCCCGCGACAGAGCATCAGCAACATACTCCTCAATAGCACAATTCTCTGCAACAGACAGATGGCACACTTGGCCCGAGGAGCAATGGCTCCGGGTTGCAGGTCTATGGCACAATCGTAAGACCGGTGAGGAGGCAACGTACCGGCACGCACCTTGTCAAAAACATCTACGAACTCTCGGTACCCCTCTGGCAATTGAGATACCGCAGAAGTGCACAAGACTTTAACTGGTTTCCGAAGACAAGTGGAAATACATTGCGGGAACCACAACAAAATTTCAGACCTGCGCCAGTCAAGACTGGGATTGTGCTTTTGGAGCCAGGGATAACCCAGAACAACCGGAAAATGCGGAGAGTTTATCACCTGAAACTGGAGGGTTTCAAAATGGAGACCCCAAACAGCCATGGACAACGGAGCAGTTTCGTGAGTAACAAGTGCGGGCTGAAGGGACCTGCCATCAATGGCCTCAATAGCAAGCAGAACGGACTGAGGCAAAACAGGAATGGAGTGCTTTGATACAAAAGCACTGTCAATGAAATAGCCCGCAACACCGGAGTCAACAAGAGCCTGAGTGACTATGGAGGTGTCTACCCAGGAAAGGACAACCGTGACCAAAGGTTTCTCCTTAAGCGGTTCCGGGGATGAGGATAAACCACCCAAGGTCTGCCCCCAACAGGACGTTAGGTGTGAGCGTTTCCCGGCCGTGTAGGACAAGACTTCAAAAGGTGGCCCTGTAACCCACAATAGAGGCAGAGCCCCTCCCTCCTCCTAAAGGCCCTCTCCGCCGTGGAGAAATGCGTGAATCCCAACTGCATCGGCTCAGCAGTTCCTGGTGACTCGGGACCAGGAGGCATGGGAGGAGAGGGAGGCATGGGTGGGAACAAACACGTAGGAGACAACGGAACAGGAGGCTTCTGCAAGCGCTCCTTGAAAGAGGGCACCAATGCCTCGAGATCCTCTGGTAAATCTCTGGCAGCAACTTTGTCTTTAATCGCATCAGAGAGCCCATGAAAGAAGGCGGCAACAAGGGCTTCATTGTTCCAACCTACCTCTGCGGACAGCGTACGGAACTCAATAGCATACTGAGCAACATATCTTGTACCTTGCTGAATAGACATGAGTCGTTTAGCAGCAGAGGAGAAGCGAGCCGGAACATCAAATACCCTTCAAAAGGAGGCCACAAATTCAGGGTAATTTGAAATCACAGGTTTATTAGTCTCCCACAAGGGATTAGCCCAGGGGCAAGAGCTGTGTCAGAGAGTAACAAGATGAGAAATCCCACCTTAGCTCTGTCAGAGGGAAACGCCTGAGGTAACATCTCAAAGTAAATGCCCACCTGGTTAAAAAACCCTCTGCACTGAATAGAATCGCCTCCATATCACTGAGGTAGAGGTGCAGAACCAGACATGCTCCTGGTAGGCATAGGTGCAGCAACGGAAACAGGAGCAGTCATAACTTGCGGGACACTTTGGTCCAAATGTGCAGTGCGAGTCAGCAGGGTTTGCAGGGCTAGTGCAAATTGATCCAAGTGGAGATCCTGTACATCCATCCTGGAAATGATGGCAGGTAAAGGTGGATTATTAGCACAATCAGGATTCATGGCCTTTGCGTAATGTCAGGGTGCCAGGAATCAGACTGCGACGAGAAGTTAAAAAATAATCACACCTTTATTAATAGCAAAAATTAATAAAAAGTGCACAAGTCAAATAACAAGCCAGGGGTCAAAACCAGAGCTGGTAGTCAGACGAACCGAGTCAGAAGCCAAAGTGAATAGTCAGACGAGCTGGAATCAGGAACAAGGAAAACAGCAGAGTCAGGAACAAGCCAGGGATCAGGAACCAGGAAGGACGTCAGGCAGCCAGGTAATACACAGGAACTTCTCTCAAAGAGGTCTGAGACAACGCAAAGGCAAAGCATACTGAACAGAGGCCCTTTAAATAATAAGTGATGACATCACAATTCTGAGACTGCATCCTGTCTCACACGGATGATGCACACCAGTCTGGCCATAAAAGGAAGTGCAGGAAATGAGCAGCATCCCCCACAATGCACCATAGTCAGCAAGAGAGCTGAGTAAAATGGCTGCCAGCAGCACATGGCAAACAAAACAGGGAAAAAACCCTGACAGGTTGGATGGGAATATTTGCTCTCCTTGATCGATTTTCCAAATCCTCAAACTGTATTTCAAGCTGGAGAATACATTCTTGTTGATCTTGTACAATAGAATGAATATGGGGTATTTCGTCAACCACTTCATCGAGTTTATCTTCCAAAGCAGAAGTTCTACCCCCTATGTCCAGAATAACCTGTTTAAATTCAGCTAATGCCATTTTCGATTCTTCATGAAACAGTGTTTTGATTTGCTTTAATAATATGACATTGGGAGAGAAGGAAGGGTCATCAGATTTTGGGCTAGAGGGAGACTGTGTCATTTCATCCTGATTCATGAAAACCTCAGCTTCATGTCCTTTTTTCTTTTGTTGCATTGGTAAGGCAATCTCTTACTAATTGCGTGCGACTTTTGAGGGAGGCCATTATCGCCCAAATATGCAGTTAAACACAGTATAGTCTCTGACAAAGGTAATTGCAATTGATGTCTAATGATAGAGGCTGGATTTTTGGTATAAACTTCACATGTCGTGACCCACCTGCCACATATCTTATACTAGGATCATATTAAAATGTGCAGCACAAACATTGAAAATCGAGGGGGGGCAATCTGACTGAGAGCATGAGCCAAATCGCTGTGAATAATCCTCTAGATATGCTTCGTTGGATCAGACTATCTATAGTCACCCTGTGCAGCAGCCAGGAGGAATGTCTATCTGTGATCACAGGGAATTTAATAGAGAGTAATTACATTACTTAAAGTGATGGTAAAGTTAACTCTAATTCTATCAAGCATCACATTGTTGGAGCAAAATCAATATAAGTTTAATTCATAATTTTTTAGACTTTATCATAAAAAACAAAATGTATACTTACCTGATAAATTTATTTCTCTTGTGGTGTATCCAGTCCACGGATTCATCCATTACTTGTGGGATATTCTCCTTCCCAACAGGAAGCTGCAAGAGGATCACCCACAGCAGAGCTGTCTAGCTCCTCCCCTAACTGCCACCTCCCAGTCATTCGACCGAAGACAAGCAAGAGAAAGGAGAAACTATAGGGTGCAGTGGTGACTGTAGTTTAAAAATTAAAAAACATCTGCCTTAAATGACAGGGCGGGCCATGGACTGGATACACCACAAGAGAAATAAATTTATCAGGTAAGCATAAATTTTGTTTTCTCTTGTAAGGCGTATCCAGTCCACGAATTCATCCATTACTTGTGGGATACCAATACCAAAGCTATAGGACACGGATGAAGGGAGGGACAAGGCAGGCGCTTAAACGGAAGGCACCACTGCCTGTAAGACATTTCTCCCAAAAATAGCCTCCGAAGAAGCAAAAGTATCGAATTTGTAGAATTTAGAAAAAGTATGAAGCGAAGACCAAGTCGCCACCTTACAAATCTGTTCAACAGAAGCCTCATTTTTAAAGGCCCATGTGGAAGCCACCGCTCTAGTGGAATGAGCTGTAATTCTTACAGGAGGCTGCTGGCCAGCAGTCTCATAAGCTAAGCGGATTATACTTCTTAACCAAAAAGAAAGAGAAGTTGCTGAAGCCTTTTGGCCTTTCCTCTGTCCAGAGTAGACAACAAACAATGCAGATGTTTGACGAAAATCTTTAGTAGCTTGTAAATAAACTTTAAAGCATGAACCACGTCAAGATTGTGTAATTCTTTAAAGAAGGATTAGGACACAGTGACGGAACAACAATCTCTTGATTGATATTCTTATTGGATACCACCTTAGGAAGAAACCCAGGTTTGGTACGCAAAACTACCTTATCTGCATGGAAGATCAGATAAGGGGAATCACACTGCAAGGCAGATAACTCTGAAACTCTTCGAGCCGAAGAGATAGCTACCAAGAACAGAACTTTCCAAGATAAAAGCTTGATATCTATGGAATGCAGAGGTTCAAACGGAACCCCTTGAAGAACTTTAAGAACTAAATTTAAACTCCATGGTGGAGCAACAGGTTTAAACACAGGCTTGATTCTAACTAAAGCCTGACAAAACGCCTGAAAGTCTGGAACATCCGCCAGACGCTTGTGCAAAAGAATAGACAGAGCAGAAATCTGTCCCTTTAAGGAACTAGCTGACAATCCCTTCTCCAATGCTTCTTGGAGAAAAGACAATATCCTGGGAATCCTGACTTTACTCCATGAGTAACCCTTGGATTCACACCAATGAAGATATTTACACCATATCTTATGATAGATTTTCCTGGTGACAGGCTTTCGAGCCTGAATTAAGGTATCAATGACCGACTCGGAAAAACTACGTTTTGACAAAATCAAGCGTTCAATCTCCAAGCAGTCAGACGCAGAGAAATTAGATTTGGATGTTTGAAGGGACCTTGAAGTAGAAGGTCCTGCCTCAGCGGCAGAGTCCAAGGTGGAAAGGATGACATGTCCACCAGATCTGCGTACCAAGTCCTGCGTGGCCACGCAGGAGCTATCAAAATCACTGAAGCTCTCTCCTGCTTGATCTTGGCAATCAGACGAGGGAGCAGAGGAAATGGTGTAAACACATAAGCCAGGTTGAAAGACCAAGGCGCTGCTAGAGCGCTGCCTTGGGATCCCTGGACCTGAACCCATAACAAGGAAGCTTGGTGCTCTGACGAGACGCCATGAGATCCAGTTCTGGTTTGCCCCAAAGTTGAATCAACTGTACAGACACCTCCGGATGGAGTTCCCACTCCCCCAGATGAAAAGTCTGTCGACTTAGAAAATCCGCCTCCCAGTTCTCTACTCCTGGGATATGGATAGCTGATAGATGGCAAGAGTGAACCTCTGCCCATAGAATTATTTTTGAAACCTCCAATATTGCTAGGGAACTCCTTGTTCCCCCTTGATGGTTGATGTAAGCTACAGTCGTGATGTTGTCTGACTGAAATCTGATGAACCTGACCGCAGCTAGCTGAGGCCAAGCCTGAAGAGCATTGAATATCGCTCTTAGTTCAAGAATGTTTATCGGAAGGAGTGTCTCCTCCTGAGTCCACAAGCCCTGAGCCTTCAGGGAGTTCCAGACTGCACCCCAGCCCAGAAGGCTGGCATCTGTCGTTACTATTGTCCAATCTGGCCTGCGGAAGGTCATACCCTTGGACAGATGGACCCGAGATAACCACCAGAGAAGAGAATCCCTGGTCTCTTGATCCAGATTTAGTAGAGGGGACAAATCTGTGTAATCCCCATTCCATTGACTGAGCATGCAGAGTTGCAGCGGTCTGAGATGTAGGCGGGCAAATGGCACTATGTCCATTGCCGCTACCATTAAGCCGATTACTTCCATACACTGAGCCACTGAAGGGCGAGAAGTAGAACAAAGAACACGGCAGGAATTTAGAAGTTTTGACAACCTGGCCTCTGTCAGGTAAATCTTCATTTCTACAGAATCTATCAGAGTTCCTAGGAAGGAAACTCTTGTGAGAGGTGATAGAGAACTTTTTTCTTCGTTCACTTTCCACCCATGCAACCTTAGAAATGCCAGAACAATGTCCGTGTGAGACCTGGCAACTTGAAAAGTCGACGCCTGTATCAGAATGTCGTCTGAGTAAGGGGCTACTGCTATAGCCCGCGGCCTTAGGACTGCTAGAAGGGACCCTAGAACCTTTGTAAAGATTCTTGGTGCCGTGGCCAACCCGAAGGGAAGAGCCACAAACTGGTAGTGCCTGTATTGAGCCTCCTGGATCATAGGATGGTTCGAATAGTCTCCATCTTGAAGGTTGGTCTGAATGTTCCCTCTTTCTTGGGAACAACAAACAGATTTGAATAAAAGCCCTGTCCCTGTTCCTCCTGTGGAACTGGTTGGATCACTCCCATAACTAGGAGGTCTTGAACACAATGTAAGAATGCTTCTCTCTTTATCTGGTTTGCAGATAAAAGTGAGAGATTGAATCTCCCTTTTGGGGGAGAGGTTTTGAATTCCAGAAGATAACCCTTGGACACAATTTCCAATGCCCAGGGATCCTGGACATCTCTTGCCCAAGCCTGGGCGAAGAGAGAGAGTCTGCCCCCTACTAGATCCGTTTCCGGATCGGAGGCTGCTCCTTCATGCTGTCTTAGAGGCAGCAGCAGGCTTCTTGGCCTGTTTCCCCTTGTTCCAAGCCTGGTTAGGTCTCCAGACCGGCTTAGACTGGGCAAAAGTTCCCTCTTGTTTTGTGTTAGTAGAGGAAGTTGAAGCTGCGCCACTCTTGAAGTTTCGAAAGGGCCGAAAACTAGACTGTTTTGTCCTTAATTTGTTGGACCTGTCTTGAGGAAGGGCGTGACCTTTTCCTCCAGTGATGTCAGAAATGATCTCCTTCAGTCCAGGCCCGAATACGATCTGTCCTTTGAAGGGAATGTTGAGAAGTTTAGACTTTGAAGTCACGTCAGCTGACCAGGATTTAAGCCATAGCGCCCTACGCGCCTGAATAGCAAAACCTGAATTTTTAGTGACAGTCTACTCAGTTCAATGGAAAGACACTTGTATGGCCTTTTTGTTCACATTCCCCCGATGACAGTCAATTTACGCATACAAGTTGAATACTTGTACTACCCCCCCCCCCCCCCCATACACGCAAATTCTATTTGTGCTATCCCCTTTTACGGGGACTGGAGAAGTCAGTTTAGTAACTAAATACACTTCTCCTTTTGGTGATCCAGCGGTTCACCATTTTTGTTAAAACACCTAAACTTCACCTAACTAATATTAGTACGATTGGTTCAAATTTATAGACACACGCTATATCCTCTATATTGCATAGTAGCCTCTTCTGTTCATTTGTTCAATTTTTCCCTTTTTTTTTTCCATTATATTCTAGGTAAAAAACAAAATTCTTCCGGGACATAGCCACAGGTGGCCCTTTTGACCATTGATACGAACATATAGCACTAAGCTTATCAAGTGCCACACTCAGGTGCACAGATCCAGGCGGGGTGAGTTGAATACCTAAACCCTCTCCTCTTTCTTGTCATCTCCTTATCCCCCCCCCTCCCTTCCTATGCCTAAAATGGCGACAACCCCTAGCAATATTTCCTTTGCAACATTAAATGTCAAAGGACTTAACTCACAAGAAAAGAGAAGTATGCTTACTAATACCATGAAGTCTCTGAAAATACAAGTCATATTTTTGCAAGAAACTCATTGGCTAGCAGTAACACAAAATCCATACAGAACCCCAGATTACCCCATAGTGGTCCTAGCCTCTCATTCTGAGAAATCTAGAGGAGTAGCGATTGCCATACACAAATCTCTACACTTTGAACACATCCATGCAGAGAAAGACAGCCAAGGGCGGTTCCTACTGCTCAACTGTAAACTAAACGGTATTCTATTTACACTGGTTAACATATACACCCCAAACCAATTACAATCTAAGTTCCTGAAAGAGGTGTTGTCTAAAACTGAGAAACACAAAGCAGGGACGGTAATCTTAGGGGGCGACTTCAATATGGTATGGGATCCACTACTAGATAAGAAGGTTCAGAGTGGGAAAAAAATAGACGCATACACCATAAACACTGCCAATAAATTTCGACAATACATTATCCAACATAATTTGTATGATATCTGGAGGGCACATCACCACAACGACAGAGACTATACATATTTTTCCAGACCCCATAACTCCTACTCAAGACTCGATCACTTCTTCACGGACTCGTGGACACTAAATAGAGCCTTAACGTCACATATTAGGGTTTGCCCATGGTCAGATCATGATATCCTTACGTTCACTCTCTCCACTGACCTAACCACAGAAACTAGACCTAGTTGGAAATTCCCGAAACTAATGCTTCAGGATAAAGCTTTTAGAACCTCCCTTCAGAACTCTATTGTAGAGTTCTTGAGAATAAATGAAACCCCAGATATATCTTCCCAAACAGTATGGGAAGCTTTGAAAGCATACGTGAGAGGGATATGTATTAGGAGACAAGCAATGTTCAGACGTCAGGCAGGTTCTCCGCTAGGTCTCCTCATGGCTGAGCTACGCTCTGTAGAACAGAAGAATAAAGATTCTCCAACTACATCTCTAGCTAATAAAATTAGGGAATTAAGAGCACAACTGGCAGACAGAGAACTGCAGAGAGTTAAAGAATCCTATGCCAGATTCAAAAAACTAATGTATTGTCAAAGCAACAAGGCCTCGACTCTCCTCGTCCATAAACTAAGGGGCAGGACAGCGGCAGCTAGATTTCTGTCACTCAAAAAGGTCAATATATCGGTCTCCTCACCCAAGGAAATTGGAGAGACGTTTGCGGCCTATTACTCTGAACTGTACCATCTTAAACCCTCGATGACTAATAAAGAATCCTCTGTACATAATGTAGTAGACTTCCTGCAGAACCTGGACTTGCCATCTCTCCCGGAGGATGATAGGGAAGCGCTTAAAGCCCCATTCTCCTTAAATGAGCTTAACTTAGCCATTAAACATACCCATAATAACAAAGCTCCAGGCCCTGATGGTTACCCGGCAACCTTCTATAAACTTTTCAAGACGGAACTAAACAGGATCCTCCTTAGGGTTTTCTCAGAAGCCCGAGAGGCAGGCTCATTTCATAAGGAATTTCTACAGGCAGTAATCTTGCCCATTCCTAAACCAGACAAAGATCCCTCACAATGTACGAGTTACAGACCAATCTCATTGATAAATAGTGATGTAAAACTGTATGCGAAACTATGGGCTAACAGCCTTAACAACCTACTCCCGAAGGTGATACACTCGGACCAGGTCGGGTTCACGTTCAGTAGAGAGGGCCCAGATAACTCTCAGAAAATGCTGAACATACCCGGCTTCCCGACTGAAGATACCCATGCTGGCCCTGTCGCTAGACGCAGAGAAAGCGTTTGACAGGGTCAGATGGGAATACCTGTGGCACACAGGTATTCCCAAGCCTGAAGAGCATTGAATATCGCTCTTAGTTCAAGAATGTTTATCGGAAGGAGTGTCTCCTCCTGAGTCCACAAGCCCTGAGCCTTCAGGGAGTTCCAGACTGCACCCCAGCCCAGAAGGCTGGCATCTGTCGTTACTATTGTCCAATCTGGCCTGCGGAAGGTCATACCCTTGGACAGATGGACCCGAGATAACCACCAGAGAAGAGAATCCCTGGTCTCTTGATCCAGATTTAGTAGAGGGGACAAATCTGTGTAATCCCCATTCCATTGACTGAGCATGCAGAGTTGCAGCGGTCTGAGATGTAGGCGGGCAAATGGCACTATGTCCATTGCCGCTACCATTAAGCCGATTACTTCCATACACTGAGCCACTGAAGGGCGAGAAGTAGAACAAAGAACACGGCAGGAATTTAGAAGTTTTGACAACCTGGCCTCTGTCAGGTAAATCTTCATTTCTACAGAATCTATCAGAGTTCCTAGGAAGGAAACTCTTGTGAGAGGTGATAGAGAACTTTTTTCTTCGTTCACTTTCCACCCATGCAACCTTAGAAATGCCAGAACAATGTCCGTGTGAGACCTGGCAACTTGAAAAGTCGACGCCTGTATCAGAATGTCGTCTGAGTAAGGGGCTACTGCTATAGCCCGCGGCCTTAGGACTGCTAGAAGGGACCCTAGAACCTTTGTAAAGATTCTTGGTGCCGTGGCCAACCCGAAGGGAAGAGCCACAAACTGGTAGTGCCTGTATTGAGCCTCCTGGATCATAGGAAGGATGGTTCGAATAGTCTCCATCTTGAAGGTTGGTCTGAATGTTCCCTCTTTCTTGGGAACAACAAACAGATTTGAATAAAAGCCCTGTCCCTGTTCCTCCTGTGGAACTGGTTGGATCACTCCCATAACTAGGAGGTCTTGAACACAATGTAAGAATGCTTCTCTCTTTATCTGGTTTGCAGATAAAAGTGAGAGATTGAATCTCCCTTTTGGGGGAGAGGTTTTGAATTCCAGAAGATAACCCTTGGACACAATTTCCAATGCCCAGGGATCCTGGACATCTCTTGCCCAAGCCTGGGCGAAGAGAGAGAGTCTGCCCGCTACTAGATCCGTTTCCGGATCGGAGGCTGCTCCTTCATGCTGTCTTAGAGGCAGCAGCAGGCTTCTTGGCCTGTTTCCCCTTGTTCCAAGCCTGGTTAGGTCTCCAGACCGGCTTAGACTGGGCAAAAGTTCCCTCTTGTTTTGTGTTAGTAGAGGAAGTTGAAGCTGCGCCACTCTTGAAGTTTCGAAAGGGCCGAAAACTAGACTGTTTTGTCCTTAATTTGTTGGACCTGTCTTGAGGAAGGGCGTGACCTTTTCCTCCAGTGATGTCAGAAATGATCTCCTTCAGTCCAGGCCCGAATACGATCTGTCCTTTGAAGGGAATGTTGAGAAGTTTAGACTTTGAAGTCACGTCAGCTGACCAGGATTTAAGCCATAGCGCCCTACGCGCCTGAATAGCAAAACCTGAATTTTTAGTGACAGTCTACTCAGTTCAATGGAAAGACACTTGTATGGCCTTTTTGTTCACATTCCCCCGATGACAGTCAATTTACGCATACAAGTTGAATACTTGTACTACCCCCCCCCCCCCCCCATACACGCAAATTCTATTTGTGCTATCCCCTTTTACGGGGACTGGAGAAGTCAGTTTAGTAACTAAATACACTTCTCCTTTTGGTGATCCAGCGGTTCACCATTTTTGTTAAAACACCTAAACTTCACCTAACTAATATTAGTACGATTGGTTCAAATTTATAGACACACGCTATATCCTCTATATTGCATAGTAGCCTCTTCTGTTCATTTGTTCAATTTTTCCCTTTTTTTTTTCCATTATATTCTAGGTAAAAAACAAAATTCTTCCGGGACATAGCCACAGGTGGCCCTTTTGACCATTGATACGAACATATAGCACTAAGCTTATCAAGTGCCACACTCAGGTGCACAGATCCAGGCGGGGTGAGTTGAATACCTAAACCCTCTCCTCTTTCTTGTCATCTCCTTATCCCCCCCCCTCCCTTCCTATGCCTAAAATGGCGACAACCCCTAGCAATATTTCCTTTGCAACATTAAATGTCAAAGGACTTAACTCACAAGAAAAGAGAAGTATGCTTACTAATACCATGAAGTCTCTGAAAATACAAGTCATATTTTTGCAAGAAACTCATTGGCTAGCAGTAACACAAAATCCATACAGAACCCCAGATTACCCCATAGTGGTCCTAGCCTCTCATTCTGAGAAATCTAGAGGAGTAGCGATTGCCATACACAAATCTCTACACTTTGAACACATCCATGCAGAGAAAGACAGCCAAGGGCGGTTCCTACTGCTCAACTGTAAACTAAACGGTATTCTATTTACACTGGTTAACATATACACCCCAAACCAATTACAATCTAAGTTCCTGAAAGAGGTGTTGTCTAAAACTGAGAAACACAAAGCAGGGACGGTAATCTTAGGGGGCGACTTCAATATGGTATGGGATCCACTACTAGATAAGAAGGTTCAGAGTGGGAAAAAAATAGACGCATACACCATAAACACTGCCAATAAATTTCGACAATACATTATCCAACATAATTTGTATGATATCTGGAGGGCACATCACCACAACGACAGAGACTATACATATTTTTCCAGACCCCATAACTCCTACTCAAGACTCGATCACTTCTTCACGGACTCGTGGACACTAAATAGAGCCTTAACGTCACATATTAGGGTTTGCCCATGGTCAGATCATGATATCCTTACGTTCACTCTCTCCACTGACCTAACCACAGAAACTAGACCTAGTTGGAAATTCCCGAAACTAATGCTTCAGGATAAAGCTTTTAGAACCTCCCTTCAGAACTCTATTGTAGAGTTCTTGAGAATAAATGAAACCCCAGATATATCTTCCCAAACAGTATGGGAAGCTTTGAAAGCATACGTGAGAGGGATATGTATTAGGAGACAAGCAATGTTCAGACGTCAGGCAGGTTCTCCGCTAGGTCTCCTCATGGCTGAGCTACGCTCTGTAGAACAGAAGAATAAAGATTCTCCAACTACATCTCTAGCTAATAAAATTAGGGAATTAAGAGCACAACTGGCAGACAGAGAACTGCAGAGAGTTAAAGAATCCTATGCCAGATTCAAAAAACTAATGTATTGTCAAAGCAACAAGGCCTCGACTCTCCTCGTCCATAAACTAAGGGGCAGGACAGCGGCAGCTAGATTTCTGTCACTCAAAAAGGTCAATATATCGGTCTCCTCACCCAAGGAAATTGGAGAGACGTTTGCGGCCTATTACTCTGAACTGTACCATCTTAAACCCTCGATGACTAATAAAGAATCCTCTGTACATAATGTAGTAGACTTCCTGCAGAACCTGGACTTGCCATCTCTCCCGGAGGATGATAGGGAAGCGCTTAAAGCCCCATTCTCCTTAAATGAGCTTAACTTAGCCATTAAACATACCCATAATAACAAAGCTCCAGGCCCTGATGGTTACCCGGCAACCTTCTATAAACTTTTCAAGACGGAACTAAACAGGATCCTCCTTAGGGTTTTCTCAGAAGCCCGAGAGGCAGGCTCATTTCATAAGGAATTTCTACAGGCAGTAATCTTGCCCATTCCTAAACCAGACAAAGATCCCTCACAATGTACGAGTTACAGACCAATCTCATTGATAAATAGTGATGTAAAACTGTATGCGAAACTATGGGCTAACAGCCTTAACAACCTACTCCCGAAGGTGATACACTCGGACCAGGTCGGGTTCACGTTCAGTAGAGAGGGCCCAGATAACTCTCAGAAAATGCTGAACATACCCGGCTTCCCGACTGAAGATACCCATGCTGGCCCTGTCGCTAGACGCAGAGAAAGCGTTTGACAGGGTCAGATGGGAATACCTGTGGCACACACTTGCCCAATTTGGTATACCAGATGGAGTAATTACAGCAATACGGGTCTTATACTCTTGTCCCTCTGCAGTAGTTAAGGGCTTAGGATTCGCTTCGTCGGAAATATATATCACTAATGGTACTAGACAGGGGTGTCCCCTGTCGCCTTTAATCTTTTCCATGGCTATTGAACCTCTAGCTCAGGCTATTAGGCATTCGCGCATGATATGAGGTGTCCAGTTTGGCGGGGAGGTTGCGAAGATAGCGCTGTACGTGGACGACGTGACATTATTTCTAACAAACCCAATAGGTTCCTTGCCAGCTCTTTTTGATATTATTTCCGAGTTCGGGGCTCACAGTTACTACAAAGTCAATGTCTCCAAAACAGAGGCTTTACCTGTATGCATCCCAGCATTTGAATTGGAAGTATTGCGAACATCGTACTCTTTCCAATGGTCACAAACCACTATTCGGCATTTGGGAGTACAACTTGGTCCGGACCCGAAACTAGTGATTGCCGTTAACTATACTGATATTATTAGAGAAGTCACTGAGCTTACCTCCTCCTGGAGTCTTAAAGAGATTTCATGGCTGGGCCGCATCGCATCCTTCAAAATGACGATCTTGCCTAAAATTCTATACTACTTTCGCTGTATCATAGAAACATAGAAACATAGATATTGACGGCAGATAAGAGCCATAGGCCCAGCAAGTCTGCCCGACCTTACCTAACAGTATAAACTTATCTAGTTCGTAGGATAGCCCTATGCTTGTCCCATGCATTTTTAAAGTCCCCCACAGTGTTTGTTGCTACTACCTCTTGAGGAAGTTTATTCCATAAATCAATCACTCTTTCTGTAAAGAAGTGCTTCCTCAAATTACTCCTGAATCTACTACCCTTTAGCTTGAGCTCATGACCCCTTGTTCTTGAATTTTCCATTTTATGTAAAATACCCACAGCCTCAGTTTTACTAAACCCTTTAATGTACTTGAAAGTTGCTATCATATCACCTCTTTCCCTTCTCTCCTCTAAGCTATACATATTTAGGTCATTGAGCCTATCCTGGTAAGTTTTATTTTTTAGACCATGTACCATTTTGGTAGCCCTCCTTTGCACAGATTCAAGTTTGTTAATATCCTTCTGAAGATATGGCCTCCAGAACTGCACACAATACTCAAGATGAGGCCTAACTAATGATCTATAAAGTGGCATAAGAACCTTACTATTTCTGCTGCAAATACCTCTACCAATACATCCAAGCATTCTGCTAGCCTTACTCGCTGCATTACTACATTGTTTACTAAGTTTTAAATCATCTGAAATAATAATTCCCAAGTCCTGTTCCTTGTCTGTAACAGTCAGTAAAGTGTCATTGAGTCTGTAATTAACATTTGGATTTTTCTTCCCTAAATGCATTATTTTACACTTTGCTGTGTTAAACTTTAAATCCCAGTCGTTTGTCCAATCCTCCAATTGTTGTATATCACTTCTCATTTTGTCTACCCCCCCTGGAACATCCACTCTGTTGCAAATTTTTGTATCATCTGCAAAGAGACATACTTTCCCCTGTAGCCCTTTGCTGATATCGCAGATAAATATGTTAAACAAAACAGGCCCCAGAACTGACCCCTGAGGAACACCACTAGTAACAGCCCCCTCTGCTGAATGAACTCCATTTACTAAGAGACTTTGTTTTCTGTCCTTAAGCCAGCATTCCACCCAGTTCACAATTTTTGAATCTAGACCAAGGAGATATAGTTTGTGAATAAGTTTATTGTGTGGGACGGTGTCAAATGCTTTGCTGAAATCTAGATATGCTACATCAACTGCTCCTCCCTTGTCTAATACTTTTGTTACATAATCAAAGAAGTAAATTAGATTAGTCTGACATGATCTCCCTGAAGTAAAACCATGCTGATTTTGGTCCTCTAAATTGTTTGTCTTTATGTAAGTCATAATTCTTTCTTTTAAGAGGCTTTCCATTAATTTCCCTACTACTAAAGTTAAACTAACTGGCCTGTAGTTGCCAGATTCTTCTCTACTGCCCTTTTTATGAAGAGGTATTACATTTGCTATTCTCCAATCATCTGGGACAGCTCCTGTTAATAGTGACTGATTAAACAGATCAGTTAATGGGACAGTTAGCACTGATCGAAGTTCTTTTAAAACCCTTGGATGAATATTATCAGGACCCACTGCCTTTGTAACATTTATTTTTGATAATGCTAACAAAAGCTCATCCTCTGTAAAAAGATTACTGTTAAGCTTGTTTCTATTTTGCTTAGCATCCCTTAATGTAGACATTGTATCTTCACAATCTTTAGTGAAAACAGAACAGAAGTAATCATTGAGACAGTCTGCAATCTGGTTATCTCCTTCTATTATTCTACCATCTACTGATTTCAATTTTACTATTCCTACCTTATTTTTTCTTCTTTCACTGATATATCTAAAGAATGTTTTGTCCCCATGTTTTACTGACTGTGCTATCTTCTCTTCTGCATGAGCTTTAACCTTCCTAATTAACTGCTTAGTCTTTTTTTGTTGGAGTCTCCATATTTTCATATCATCATCTGCTTGTGTGTGTCTGTAATTTTTATAAGCTATCTTTTTTGTCTTTACAGCATGTGCTACTTCTTTGGAAAACCAAATTGGTTTCTGCTTTCTTTTACTTTTACAGACATGTCTAATACAGTGTGCGGTTGCATCTAAAATGGCACCTTTCACAAATTCCCACTTTTCTTGAACCCCTGTAATAAGAGTTTTCCCCTTTAAATAGTTTTTTAGGTATTCTCCCATTAATGAAAAATCTGCCGTCCTAAAGTCTAAAACTTTTGTTTTAGTCTGGGTGGACAGTTCCTGAACATGAATACTAAACCAAACAGATTGATGATCACTGGATCCTAAGTTCTCACCTACAGACACATCTGAAACTGTATCACTGTTTGTAAGTATTAGATCTAATATAGCTTCCTTACGAGTTGGTTCCTTGACTAATTGTTCAAGTGATTCCCCTAGCAGAGATTCAAGAATATACCTGCTTCTAGCCGATCTAGCAGAAGGAATCTTCCAGTCTATATCTGGCAAATTAAAGTCCCCCAGTACTATAACCTTACCCTTCATGGTCATTTTGGTTATTTCATCTAATAACAGATTGTCCAGTTTTTCATCCTGCAATGGAGGCCTATATACAACCCCTATTCTAAAAACATTTTTATCTCCAATGTCCAAAGTCACCCAAATACATTCCACCTCATCATTTGTTCCTACAATTTTAGTAACCTTTATATTTTCATTTACATACAAAGCAACTCCTCCACCTTTCTTTCCTACTCTGTTCTTTTTAAATAACCTGTATCCAGGTATGACTATGTCCCAGTCATGCAAATCATTGTACCATGTTTCTGTTATAGCTACTAAATCCAAGTTGTCCCTAGTCATTATTGAAATGAGTTCAGGTAATTTATTTCCTAAGCTGCGAGCATTTGTGCTCATGGCACGAAGAATTTTTCTACTAGAATTTCTAGAATTGTTACTTGGACTAACAGTTTTGGCATTCTGTGGGGGGCAGGTGGATATATTAATGCTACCCCCCTTTATTAGTTTAAATGATTTCTAATAAAGTATTTGAACTCCTCTCCCAGATACTCTGTTCCTTTAGCATCCAAATGCAAGCCATCTCTCCTAAATAACCTAGTATCTTTCCAAACAGAGCTATAATGGCCAATAAAACCAAATCCTCGTTCCCTGCACCACTTATCTAACCAAGAATTAAATGTTGTTATCCGCTCCATCTTTCCTGCTTCCTGGTCATACACAGGTAAAATAGCAGAAAATGATAGAGTTGATGCCACAGTCTCTAAATGATTACCTAGGTCACAAAACTCTTTCTGAACAGCAGCAACATGATTACTAGCCAGATCATTTGTTCCTAAATGAACAATCACATCTAACTCACTTCCCTTTCCTGCTGCCTTAACAATTCTCAAAATACGATTCTTATCCCTGTGAGCAGTAGCTCCTGGAAGACATCTAACCTCCCTTGTTTCTCCTTTACTTTCACCTAAATACACATTCCTCAAAATAGAGTCACCCACTAACAGTCTTTTTCTCAAAAACACATCTGCAGTTCTTTCCTGTGTTATGTTACCTGGAGAATCAGGTGCCAATAGATTTAAATTACCTGTTACAGCTTCAGAGGGCTCAAAAAAAGCAATCTCCTCATCACAAGTGTATTCGGCAAGAGCAGCATAGGAGTTTTGCAATGGCAGAGGTTGTGGGCAATGCTTCTGGTCTACTGTTCTAATTCTTCCAGAGCCTACAGTGATCCATCTGCCTCTCCTTGCTGATCTCTGGGGTAGAGGGGCTTCTTTCTGAGGCAGCTTTGTAGAGGTAACAGGTATGTTACTTACCTTAGCTTGAAGTTTAGCTATTTCCTCCCTTAACAGGGAAAACTGCTTACAAACAGGACAGCCCCTAAATCTCCAAAAAGTAGAACTATTAAAAAGTGCAAAACACCCATTGCACTGTATCTGAGACATTTTAAACTATGCAACACTTTAACAATAAGAAAAATGTAAGTATTATTTACTACTGAATAAGCCTGAATAACCCTGAATAACTCCTGAAATAACTCAAATATCCTTATGTATTTGATCCTTTTTTAGTTTGATCCCTTTGCTAAGAAGCAGAGCTAAACAGATCTCTTTAAATACCCTCAGAAAGATAGGGTGGGGTCCCTCCTAATTGCTCACCTATGCAAACAATCTAATTGTTATCTAATTGCAATACTAAAAACCAGAATACAAAATAATGTAAATTAACTCAAACCTTTAAATATTCAATTTCTGTAGTGAAACTAATTCACAGTTCAGGTCTACCACCTATAAAAAAACTAAATATAAAGTTAATAGAAATACAAAATATATTATCTGAAAGTACAAACTATTCAAGTAACAACAATTTAAAAGAGAAATGTTATATACCTTTCTGAAATAACTCAAATATCCTTATGTATTTGATCCTTTTTTAGTTTGATCCCTTTGCTAAGAAGCAGAGCTAAATGTTTAGCAGAGCTAAACAGATCTCTTTAAATACCCTCAGAAAGATAGGGTGGGGTCCCTCCTAATTGCTCACCTATGCAAACAATCTAATTGTTATCTAATTGCAATACTAAAAACCAGAATACAAAAGAATGTAAATTAACTCAAACCTTTAAATATTCAATTTCTGTAGTGAAACTAATTCACAGTTCAGGTCTACCACCTATAAAAAAACAAAATATAAAGTTAATAGAAATACAAAATATATTATCTGAAAGTACAAACTATTCAAGTAACAACAATTTAAAAGAGAAATGTTATATACCTTTCTGAAATAACTCAAATATCCTTATGTATTTGATCCTTTTTTAGTTTGATCCCTTTGCTAAGAAGCAGAGCTAAATGTTTAACAGAGCTAAACAGATCTCTTTAAATACCCTCAGAAAGATAGGGTGGGGTCCCTCCTAATTGCTCACCTATGCAAACAATCTAATTGTTATCTAATTGCAATACTAAAAACCAGAATACAAAAGAATGTAAATTAACTCAAACCTTTAAATATTCAATTTCTGTAGTGAAACTAATTCACAGTTCAGGTCTACCACCTATAAAAAAACAAAATATAAAGTTAATAGAAATACAAAATATATTATCTGAAAGTACAAACTATTCAAGTAACAACAATTTAAAAGAGAAATGTTATATACCTTTCTGAAATAACTCAAATATCCTTATGTATTTGATCCTTTTTTAGTTTGATCCCTTTGCTAAGAAGCAGAGCTAAATGTTTAGCAGAGCTAAACAGATCGCTTTAAATACCCTCAGAAAGATAGGGTGGGGTCCCTCCTAATTGCTCACCTATGCAAACAATCTAATTGTTATCTAATTGCAATACTAAAAACAGAATACAAAAGAATGTAAATTAACTCAAACCTTTAAATATTCAATTTCTGTAGTGAAACTAATTCACAGTTCAGGTCTACCACCTATAAAAAAACAAAATATAAAGTTAATAGAAATACAAAATATATTATCTGAAAGTACAAACTATTCAAGTAACAACAATTTAAAAGAGAAATGTTATATACCTTTCTGAAATAACTCAAATATCCTTATGTATTTGATCCTTTTTTAGTTTGATCCCTTTGCTAAGAAGCAGAGCTAAATGTTTAGCAGAGCTAAACAGATCTCTTTAAATACCCTCAGAAAGATAGGGTGGGGTCCCTCCTAATTGCTCACCTATGCAAACAATCTAATTGTTATCTAATTGCAATACTAAAAACCAGAATACAAAAGAATGTAAATTAACTCAAACCTTTAAATATTCAATTTCTGTAGTGAAACTAATTCACAGTTCAGGTCTACCACCTATAAAAAAACAAAATATAAAGTAAATAGAAATACAAAATATATTATCTGAAAAACTATTCAAGTAACAACAATTTAAAAGAGAAATGTTATATACCTTTCTGAAATAACTCAAATATCCTTATGTATTTGATCCTTTTTTAGTTTGATCCCTTTGCTAAGAAGCAGAGCTAAATGTTTAGCAGAGCTAAACAGATCTCTTTAAATACCCTCAGAAAGATAGGGTGGGGTCCCTCCTAATTGCTCACCTATGCAAACAATCTAATTGTTATCTAATTGCAATACTAAAAACCAGAATACAAAAGAATGTAAATTAACTCAAACCTTTAAATATTCAATTTCTGTAGTGAAACTAATTCACAGTTCAGGTCTACCACCTATAAAAAAACAAAATATAAAGTTAATAGAAATACAAAATATATTATCTGAAAGTACAAACTATTCAAGTAACAACAATTTAAAAGAGAAATGTTATATACCTTTCTGAAATAACTCAAATATCCTTATGTATTTGATCCTTTTTTAGTTTGATCCCTTTGCTAAGAAGCAGAGCTAAATGTTTAACAGAGCTAAACAGATCTCTTTAAATACCCTCAGAAAGATAGGGTGGGGTCCCTCCTAATTGCTCACCTATGCAAACAATCTAATTGTTATCTAATTGCAATACTAAAAACCAGAATACAAAATAATGTAAATTAACTCAAACCTTTAAATATTCAATTTCTGTAGTGAAACTAATTCACAGTTCAGGTCTACCACCTATAAAAAAACAAAATATAAAGTTAATAGAAATACAAAATATATTATCTGAAAGTACAAACTATTCAAGTAACAACAATTTAAAAGAGAAATGTTATATACCTTTCTGAAATAACTCAAATATCCTTATGTATTTGATCCTTTTTTAGTTTGATCCCTTTGCTAAGAAGCAGAGCTAAATGTATCCCTCTTAATGTCCCCAACGCTCTAATAGATAAGCTCCAATCTCTTGGACAACACTATATTTGGGGTAAGTCTAGGCCACGTGTTGCAGCGAAAATACTCCAAAAAAAATATGAGCAGGGAGGAGTAGCAATGCCTAGCATATGCGGATACTATGAGGCAGCCAGGCTCTCTCACATCACGGCATGGGCGGACAAGGAGGAACCACAGGGATGGAAAAGCATAGAGGTGCTAGCCCTTCCTTTGGGCTTAAGTTTGGCTGACCTACCCTGGATTCCTGGCCACTGCCTTGACAATTTGGGAATAAAAAACGCCATCGTCAGAGATAATCTGAAAGTTTGGCATAACCTCAGAAATCTATGCGACATTGCTCCGCACCCATCTCCCATTCACTCCCTACCAGCCTTACTGGCAGCCCTACCTGATACACACGTACAACAGTGGAGAGAGTGGGACTTGAAATTGGTCTCCCACCTATACCCCTCAGGCACTCTACTCACTCCCAATAATATAAGAACAATTATCCCAGAACCCCCTCTTTGGGCCACTTTTGAATACTCGAGACTTTATGCTTTCATGACATCCTGGGGATTCACCAAAGCCCTAAATAGACCCCTGACTAACTGGGAAAAATTGTGGCAGCTCCCTATCAGAACTCCTAAACTCATATCATCCCATTATGACCTCCTACAGAGGTCTACTAACAGAGACAGACCCTGGCAGTTAAGGGCATGGGAGGGAGACCTATCCAGACCAATCACAGATAGAGATCTGACTACAGCTATGACATTAACTAAGAAGACTGTACACTGTGCAAACACCTTAGAGTCCTACATGAAACTATTTCTGAAATGGTATTATACCCCCTCGAGGTTGTCACAGATGTTCCCTACAACGTCTCCTTTATGTTGGAGAGAATGCACGCAAAGAGGCTCAGATATACATATATGGTGGGAATGCCCAAAATTAACACCCCTTTGGAGCCAGATATCGAGCCTTTGTGCCAATCTCGGGCTCTCTATTCCACTCACTCCTGCAATTGCTCTCTTGCATATCTTCCCAAGAGGTGTGCCAACCCACGTTTCTAAACTGATCATTTTTGTCCTAGCGGCCACGAAACTGGCAATAGCGAGAGCTTGGAAGCAAACCCAGCCTCCAGATATTGCAGCTGTTACATCTATAATGCAAGTATACGCCAAAATGGAACAAAGTTTCTATTTTAACATGGATCCCTACTGGCAGATTTGGGAGACCTGGTTTAGCTACCAGGGAGACCATAGTTAAGCATGTAGACATGATAAGGTCCCCGGGCATCCCCATTAACATAATTAAACTTTCATACCTTATGAGAGTATGCTACTTAATTGATGACCTACATCTCTCTAAACTTATTGCCAAAATCTGACCGATTCCCTCCTCTCTATAACCCTACTCCCCCCCTCCTCATCCCCTTTCCCCCATCTTCCTCCCTTCTACAATGTGTGACCCACTCTTTACCCCACCCTGCATCTTTCCCTCTTTCTTACCTTCCCACAAACAACCTCCCCCCACCTGGAGATGCGCACTACGATTACTAGAAGAAATGTGTTGACAGGTATTTGTAGGCTGACTTCCTGAAGTCTCTATAGAATTGAGTTAATATGTTTGACCGGTGTGCTACACTGGTCCCTGTATTTAAGATCTGTTGATAACAATTGAAAATGAGGTTTACGCAGTTGATATTTTATTTCTATTTGATATGTACAGTTTATATGCTCTGCATCACCACCAGTACCTATATTCAATATGTAACGACAACGAAATAATGTACATATACATGTGAACTTACTGGTCGTTTTTGTTGTAACATTTGTTGTGATGCTTAACCCTCAATAAAATAAAAATATTTAAAAAAAAAAAAAAACTGAATTTTTAGCCGTTAGCTTGGTTAAATGAACAACAGCGTCAGAAACAAATGAATTGGCTAGCTTAAGGGCCCTAAGCTTGTCAATAATATCTTCCAAGGGGTTTCAACCTGTAGAGCCTCCTCTAGGGACTCAAATCAGAAAGTAGTGGCAGCAGTGACTGGGGCAATGCATGCAAGAGGCTGGAGAATAAAACCTTGTTGAATAAAAAATTTCTTAAGGTAACCCTCTAATTTTTTATCCATTGGATCTAGAAAAGCACAACTGTTATCGACATTGATAGTGGTACGCTTAGCTAGAATAGAAACTGCTCCCTCCACCTTAGGGACCGTCTGCCATAAGTCGCGTGTAGCGGCGTCTATAGCAAACATCTTTTTAAAAACAGGAGGGGGAGAGAATGGTACACCTGGTCTATCCCATTCCTTAGTAATAATTTCAGAAAACCTTTTAGGGATTGGAAAAACATCAGTGTAAGTAGGTACTGCATAGTATTTATCCAATCTACATAATTTCTCTGGGACTACAATAGTGTCACAGTCGTCCAGAGTTGCTAAAACCTCCCTGAGCAATACGCGGAGGTGTTCAAGCTTAAATTTAAATGTAGACATATCAGAATCAGGTTGAAGTATCTTCCCTGAATCAGAAAAATCACCCACAGATTGAAGCTCCCCTGCTTCAGCTTCATTATATTGTGAGGGTGTATCAGAGATAGCTACTAAAGCGTCAGAGAGCTCTGTATTTATTCTAGTCCCAGAGCTGTCTCGCTTTCCTTGCAATCCTGGCAGTTTAGATAATACCTTTGTAAGGGTATGATTCATAACTGCCGCCATGTCTTGCAAGGTATACGCAATGGGCGCGCTAGATGTACTTGGCGTCCCCTGAGCGGGATTTATAGCATCTGACATGTGGGGAGAGTTAGACGGCATAACTTCCTCCTTGTCAATTTCTTCTGGTGATAAATTTTTCAAATAGTATATAGTGTAAAAGGCCCAGCACTAGTACCCAGGCAAATAGGTGCACGCTGTAGGGACCCTGCAATAGTCCCTTGTAGAATCCAAAGAAGCAGAAAAACAGCAGCACCTTGTAAATGCAAAAAATCTTCCTTTATTGGTTTAACATCATGGCAGACAAGAAATACAACGTTTCGGTCATACACTGACCTTAATCATGTTCTAAATAACATCATAACTGCTCACACTTTATACCCTTACTAGGAGGGGAGGGGCTCAATTACCTGTTTAAATTTTTTAAAGCCAGAATATGGTCTTTGTAATCTTTAGTAAAATCAGTGCATTTGGTACACATTCTAAGAAGGGGTTCCACAATGGCTTCTAAACATAATGAACAATGAGTTTCCTCTATGTCAGACATATTTAAACAGACTAGTAATGAGACCAGCAAGCTTGGAAAACACTTTAATAACTGTGAATAAGCAAAAAATAAAAACGGTACTGTGCCTTTAAGAGAAAAAAACAATCACAGAAACTGCAAAACAGTGAAAAAAGCAGTAAATCTTATAAAATTTTTACAGTGTGTATAATAGGCTGAGAGAGCATTGCGCCCACTTGCAAATGGATGATTAACCCCTTAGTTTTAAAACCGGATAAAAAAAAAGATATAAACGTTTTTAAACAGTCACAAGCAACTGCCACAGCTCTACTGTGGCCCTACCTGCCCATACAATGACTTTGGAAGGCACAAAAACCACTTAGAGAGGTCCTATATGTTCAGGGGACTCCTTCAGGGAAGCTGGATGTCTCAAGCTGCAAAAACTAATGGAAAATAGGCCCCTCCCAACCTGTACTCACAGTGAGAGGGCCTTAAAAAACTATCCCTAGGCAAAAGCTAGTCAGCCATGTGGAAAAACTGGGCCCCAGAATAAAGTTTTATCACTAATATGAAATAAACGTTTATACACCTCAAGCAAACGTTATATCTATTCAGTAATGTGAGTAAATAATAAAAATATTACCCTTTACAGCAAGCATGATACCAGTCGTTATTAAATCACTGTAATCAGGCTTACCTTAAATAAATCCAGTATTGTCAGCATTTTCTAGCTTATCATTTCTCTAGAAAAATTTTAAACTGCACATACCTCAGAGCAGGAGACCCTGCACGCTATTCCCCCAGCTGAAGTTACCCATCTCTTCAGTTATTTGTGAGAACAGCAATGGATCTTAGTTACAACCTGCAGACTCTTCTTCAACTTTCTGCCTGAGGCTAAAATAGTACAACTCCGGTACCATTTGAAAATAACAAACTTTTGATTGAAGATAAACTACATTAATGCACCACATCTCTCTAGCTGCTTCCCTTGTCGAGAGATGCAAGAAAATGACTGGGAGGTGGCAGTTAGGGGAGGAGCTATATAGACAACTCTGCTGTGGGTGATCCTCTTGCAGCTTCCTGTTGGGAAGGAGAATATCCCACAAGTAATGGATGAATCCGTGGACTGGATACACCTTACAAGAGAAATCAAGTTTTCACCTTTAGAATGCATTCTAAATATATATAATGCAGTTGTCTGCAATAGTGGGGGAGGCAGATTAGGGGTTAATAAGTGTAAGGTTAGGGGTGTTTAGACTCGGGGTTCATGTTAGTGTGCTAGGTGCAGACTTAGAAACTGTTTCCCCATAGGAAACAATGGGGCTGTGTTAGGAGCTGAACGCTGCTTTTTTGCAGGTGTTAGGTTTTTTTACAGCTCAAACTGCCCCATTGTTTCCTATGGGGGAATCGTGCACGAGCACATTTTTCCAGCTAGCCGCTACCGTAAGCAACGCTGGTATTGAGGGTTGAAGTGGCGGTAAATTTGGCTCAACGCTCCCTTTTTGGAGCCTAACTCAGCCCTTCAGAGAACTCTCAATACCAGCGTTGTTTAGAAGCAGCGCTAGAAAAAAAAGATGCGTAGCTAACGCACCCCTTTGGCCGCAAAACTCTAAATCTAGGTGTTAGTGACTAGATTAGGTTCATAAGGATAAATGCTAGGTTGTCATGAAGACTGTCAAACTTCACCTTCACTTTAAGGCAGCTGAATTACCAAAAGTATGCCGACTTTGATTTGTGTAGTAAAGATCTGCAGAGTTTATATGTGACAAGGGTCTTAATAATTGAGCTTACAGTGCAGTATCTTGTATTGGAAGCTGACTATGCATTTACTGCTATCTATTAATTATGCTCTATTATATTTTCCCTCACGCTAATTAAAAAAGGGCCAAACAAAAATTCTACTACACTCTCCTCCTACACGGATCGGTGGCAGATGGAATTAAAAACCCAAATTGACACAACAACATGGCATAGGATATTTAATAGGACTCAGAAATCGTCGGCCTCTCCACAGATATTGGAATTGAAACATAAAATATTTTTCAAGTACTCCTTTTTCAAGGAGTACTTGAAAAAGGGCGGAGTCCCGAAACGCACGTCGGAGTGTTTTGGCTGTGCATCAAACTGTGACATGTTCCCGATACAAGGACTCTAGCATTAAAGACAAGCAATACAAGAAAAAGTCATTGCTACATCAGGGCGAACTAACAAAGTAGGTGATGACTCATCTCCCTTCCGCATGAGTGTTCTAGGTCCAGAACAAAAGACAGCAGTTTGATGAGAGCTATATTTTGATTCTTCCAGGGACGCCTGAGTAGAATCTTGGTTATTTTATGCATGAGTGATTGTGGATAGACTGGAATTTTGGATTGTTTTATATTGTTTTCTGTTTTTTGAGGCAGTATGAATAAAGTTAAGCCTTGCTTTTTCTAAAAAGGTGTGCTGAGTTTTATCAATAGAAAATTTGTTGTGGTATTATATGAGGTAATACGGAACTCTTGCACCCCCCATGTGATATTTAGATTAACTCCATTATTACTAGAGTATCATAGTGGTGCTGTGACAATTGTAAGTTTTTATAATATTTTAATAGTTATGGCGGTTGACAGGTAGATATTGCGCATGCATTAGGTGTTAGTTAATATTTTCAGGGATTAATGGGAGTTACAGTGCTCAAATATTCAGCGCAAGGCTTGCTGTGCCTGCCTATGTGTGGTGTGGTGAAAATGGAGTAAAATTTCTCAATTTTCGACGCGTGAATATGTGATATCGATTTGCGACACGGTTCTATGTTAGCTTATGGGAGTAAAATTAGCAGGCAATGGGTGAAATATGCGGGCCACATTTACATGCGGCACCGTATATGTGATAGCAAAACCAGACTAAAAGCCAGCGTCGCCTGCAAAAGCATATGTAATCTTGCCCCTGATTGGCTTCCTAAAGTCTCTTTACAGTGGGGTGTGAATACTTTTTTGAGTTAAAATATCTTCCTTTTTTAAGGTGATATTTTCTTGTCAGTTTTTTTACAGCTATGCTGTATCACTTTCAAGTACTTCAACATTTGGGTAGCATGTCCCTTTAAACTCTTAGTCTTACGACCACTGCTTCTTAACTTCTGTTTCAGGCAGACCTGAAACGATAGGGCTCTGAAGCAGCATCCGCTGCTTAAAAAATGGAGCCCATAAACTTCCCCAAAAGACCAGAGCATTTTTAGCATTTTTGCCATCACTCCATTTAAACAGAAATAGAGCCTTGATTTTTTCTGTCAAACACCTTAAACCATATTTCTTTGAGCCCTTTATACTTTTTTAGCTGCCAGTGAGCAGGGGACGGCAAATACCCCAAAGGTGTTCTATTGGATTCAAGTCAAGTGACATACTTGACCAGGTCATAGTTTTCACTTTTTTCTTCTTTAGAAACTTCTTATAGATAATATGAATACTAGAGACAACATAGGGGCACCTATTATTGATCTGGATGATCTAGGTCAGTGAGGGCTCAGTTGCTAAATCATTGGAGCTGCAGATCAATATTTTAGAAGTCTTAAGGGCCTCATATTATCGATATTAAAAACACAAATACATTATTTCCTAAAAATGTTAGTTTCACAGGGCCAGATTTAGGTAATGTTGCAGGGCAATCTCTATCTACTGTTCCCCCCTCATTTGAGTTTGCCCACCAACTAGAAGTCCCCAAAGCACAGTTTTAGTTTCAATATTTCCTAGGACCAAAAAAATCTATGGTACACATTCACAATCATACTTTTTCCCTAAGCCCACAAAAACTGGGCCACCAGTTGGCCATCCCTGATGTAGTGTCACGACCCAGTCCGGGATTGAACCTTGCAGCCTGTAGCCCTGTCTCTGCACCACTAGAGGAATTTTGTGCTCTTTGGTGCCACTTGCCTGCAAGCTGCAGGCAGTTACCTCATCAGCACTGTTTTAAAAGGCAGCCTCACAGACCATTCCCTGCCCTGACATTGCAGTTCTGCCAGTCTTTTAATGCCTCTGACTTTACCTGAGTTTGTGTTTGGTTTTCTTCCTCTGGTTCCTGAATTCGGCTTACCCCCTGACTACTCTCTCTTGGATTTCCCTTAATTATTTATTTTTAATGAAAGATCGAATTGCTATTCTGGTATACCAACCTTGGCCTTGTCTTCTGACTACTGTAATGGATTCTCCCTTTATTTGGTTACTTGTCGGACTGCTCTCACATATTTGACTCTTAGCTTGTCTCCTGGCTATTATCTCATCACCAGCCTTTCATTGCTACCTGTTATCCTGTGTCCCCATCCTGCCTTCACTGTATTCTTCTCCTGTACCTAAGCACTGCAGAACGTGCCTGCCAAGCACTGGTATCCTGTTTCAATGCCTAGCCCTGCAGAGGGCGCTTGCCAAGTGCCAGTCTCCAGCTACTGCACTCAAGCTCTGCAAAGGGTGTCTATAAAGTTCCTGTATCCAGTTCCTGTACCATAGCTCTACAAAGGGTATCTGCTAAGTGCCAGTCTCCAGTTCCTGTTTCCAAACTCTACAGAGGGTATCTGCCAAGCACCCGTCTCCAGCTACTGCACTTAAGCTCTGCAGAGGGTATCTGCCAAGTGCAAGTCTCCAGCTACTGCACCCAAGCTCTGCAGAGGGTGTCTGTCATGTTTCTGTATCCAGTTCCTGTACCCAAGCTCTGCAGAGGGTGTCTGTCAAACTCCTGTATCCAGTTCCTGTATTCTAGCTCTACAGAGGGTATCTGCCACATACCAGTATCCAGCTATTGCACTCAAACTCTGCAGTGGGCATCATCCAGCTTCTACAGCCAGTTCCAGTCTTCGGCCTGAAGTGGGCATTTCTATCTTCGGCCTCAAGTGGGAATTACTGTCTTAGCCTCAAGTGGGCACTCCAGTCTCAGCCTTAGAGTGGGCATTCCTGTTCCTGACCCTATCATTGGCATTACCTCCGATTCCAGCTCTGGAGTGGGTGCACCTGCTTACCTATCCTGCATCCTGTTTCTGATCCTTCAGTGTCTTGTACAATAGACTTGCATTGACTGTCTGTTTCTTCAGCTATGCCTAAAAGGGGAAGTTCCATTAAGAAGTCCATCTCACTGGCCCCTTTTAGTGCACAAGACAGCCCTAAACCTGACACCTCCACACATGAGCTCCAGACTATGAGGCCTATTTATCAAGCCGTCAACTATACTGCATTCGCCGGCACTAATACGCTCGCCTAACATTGTGGCCGCAGACCTGAATACGATCTCCATATTTATCAAAAAAGCTGCGCACCAAGTATGGGGCGATGAGCAGCGGAATGTTGTCAACTAACATTCATCGATCTCGCTGCTATTCGGCTTTTTACCAACTTTATTTATACCCTGTCACTAAACAGCTCATTTATACTAAAATGTTTAACCCCTATCCAGCCGCTCCTGGACCCCGCCGCAACTTTAATAAAGCTATTAATCCTTATCCCGCTGCTCCCGGACCCCGCCACAACTAAATAAATGTATTAACCCCTATCCTGCCGCTCACGGACCCCACCGCCACTAAATAAATTTATTAACCCCTAAGCCCCTAAACAGAGGCTGCATTGAATCAGGTAATGGAACCTGATAAAAATGCTGATTTTTAGAAGTAGAATTGACTTTTGAACAAAATAAGCAGATTGATATGCTAGTTATGAGAAGAGCTTTCAGAATATGTTAAGTCATGGAGGCGAATTTACCATCACTTTAATCTTAGATGGTCTTGAGAGACCGAGAACTGTAGATAGTTAGTCCCTTAAAAAAGAAGTAAGCTTTTTCTCAAGTGAAGATGGGTTAATTGAGATTTATTGTGCAATTTAAAAGTAATCAAATATATAGGTATTAGGGAAGTATAGGTTTATCCTTTTGAAAGATCCTTCATTAACAGATATTGTGGGGGACTCTCAGTTTGTATTTATGTACTTTTACAACAGTGCCTGCAATAAAGAATAAATTGGCTCCTACTAAGGTAGTAATGAGCAAGTTTCCTAGTAAGGTAGTAATGAGCAAGTTCAACTTTGAATAAAAAAAAAAATTACAAAGCACATCTCCTTGGGTCTTAGTCCCAAGGGGGATTTATAAATATGGTAAAGAACTATGTGGGGTGTGAAACTATATTAATATAGGCACAAATTATTTGTGTTCATTTGTTACCAAGGCTAAATTTGAGATATTTTCCCATTTAACTTGAAATTCACAGTTAGTTATTTACTAGGAATGTGTTTGTTGGGCTCAATATGTAGGAAGAACATCTAGGCAGATCAGGAATATATGTGGTGAACATCTGAGAGTTTTAAAATAATAACAAAAACAACTTTTTTAAAGAACAGCATCCCTAGACATGGAATTTGCTGTCATGAGAAATTATGGGGTCTATTTAACAAGGGCCGAATGGCCTTTGTTCCCCTTGTTTCGGCGCAAGACCGCTGCTCCTAAACTCATACACTGCGGTATTGCACCAGCAGTTCACAAGAACTGCTGGTGCAATGATAAATGCAGACAGCGTATGTTGTCAGCATTTACAGGGAGTGCAGAATTATTAGGCAAATTAGTATTTTGACCACATCATCCTCTTTATGCATGTTGTCTTACTCCAAGCTGTATAGGCTTGAAAGCCTACTACCAATTAAGCATATTAGGTGATGTGCATCTCTGTAATGAGAAGGGGTGTGGTCTAATGACATCAACACCCTATATCAGGTGTGCATAATTATTAGGCAAATTCCTTTCCTTTGGCAAAATGGGTCAAAAGAAGGACTTGACACAACTCAGAAAAGTCAAAAATAGTGAGATATCTTGCAGAGGGATGCAGCACTCTTAAAATTGCAAAGCTTCTGAAGCGTGATCATTGAACAATCAAGCGTTTCATTAAAAATAGTCAACAGGGTCGCAAGAAGCGTGTGGAAAAACCAAGGCGCAAAATAACTGCCCATGAACTGAGAAAAGTCAAGCGTGCAGCTGCCAAGGTGCCACTTGCCACCAGTTTGGCCATATTTCAGAGCTGCAACATCACTGGAGTGCCCAAAAGCACAAGGTGTGCAATACTCAGAGACATGGCCAAGGTAAGAAAGGCTGAAAGACGACCACCACTGAACAAGACACACAAGCTGAAACGTCAAGACTGGGCCAAGAAATATCTCAAGACTGATTTTTCTAAGGTTTTATGGACTGATGAAATGAGAGTGAGTCTTGATGGGCCAGATGGATGGGCCCGTGGCTGGATTGGTAAAGGGCAGAGAGCTCCAGTCCGACTCAGACGCCAGCAAGGTGGAGGTGGAGTACTGGTTTGGGCTGGTATCATCAAAGATGAGCTTGTGGGGCCTTTTCGGGTTGAGGATGGAGTCAAGCTCAACTCCCAGTCCTACTGCCAGTTTCTGGAAGACACCTTCTTCAAGCAGTGGTACAGGAAGAAGTCTGCATCCTTCAAGAAAAACATGATTTTCATGCAGGACAATGCTCCATCACACGCGTCCAAGTACTCCACAGCGTGGCTGGCAAGAAAGGGTATAAAAGAAGAAAATCTAATGACATGGCCTCATTGTTCACCTGATCTGAACCCCATTGAGAACCTGTGGTCCATCATCAAATGTGAGATTTACAAGGAGGGAAAACAGTACACCTCTCTGAACAGTGTCTGGGAGGCTGTGGTTGCTGCTGCACGCAATGTTGATGGTGAACAGATCAAAACACTGACAGAATCCATGGATGGCAGGCTTTTGAGTGTCCTTGCAAAGAAAGGTGGCTATATTGGTCACTGATTTGTTTTTGTTTTGTTTTTTAATGTCAGAAATGTATATTTGTGAATGTTGAGATGTTATATTGGTTTCACTGGTAAAAATAAATAATTGAAATGGGTATATATTTGTTTTTTGTTAAGTTGCCTAATAATTATGCACAGTAATAGTCACCTGCACACACAGATATCCCCCTAAAATAGCTATAACTAAAAACAAACTAAAAACTACTTCCAAAACTATTCAGCTTTGATATTAATGAGTTTTTTTGGGTTCATTGAGAACATGGTTGTTGTTCAATAATAAAATTAATCCTCAAAAATACAACTTGCCTAATAATTCTGCACTCCCTGTATCGATGTGCAGCGGACATGGTTCACTATAGCAGATCGTGTCTGTCTGCACATATATAAATAGACCCCTATATCTTTACTGTAACCCCCATTGAATTTACAGCTAAATTGTGGGGATACAGTAGGATTTAGAAATTAATCACCTTGGTTCCCTTTGGCTTAAATGAGAATGTGGGCATGGCTGCATTCAATTCCTAATACGTTGATATGGGAAATTAGATTTTTATAAGCATTTTAATAACAGGTATTAGTATTTTGTATATTTATATGGTAGAATATAGACATTTCTAAGCACTAGTGGTTATTTCACTCATATATTAATTCTATATTGATCACAATAATATTATTTTGTATTGATAATAGTTTTGTTTAAAGTCATGCCTATATACAGGTAGAAAACAATTTATCCAAACTGCTTGGGACTGGAAAAAGTTTGGATTTCTGAATAGTTTGGATTTTGTAATATTTGCATCTTTTAAATGGAATACTTTGTAGAGGGGATGGGACAGAGTGTAAACAAAAATATTTTGTGTCATTTATGCAATATTTACATGTCATAATACTGCTTATACTTGCAACCTAAAGATAATTTAATATAATTTAATATAATTGTTAATACTTTTGTATACATAGTACCCTCAGAAAGATAGTACAGAACTTTAATCAGAAAGGTAATATTTGTTGTTTTAAATAAATATAGACTAATATTAGTAATTTTAGAACACAAAAAAAAATAAAAAACAAAGACACAGACAAAAATTATAACAAAATACTATTTTTCCCCTCCTGAAAGTTACAATCTTCTCTGTCTGCTGCCCCCAAAATCGTCGCCACTATACCAAAGTTATTAACCCCTAAACCTATCCCTAAATCTAACCCTAACACCGCTAACTTTAATGTAATTAAAATAAATCTAAATAAGACCTACTATTAATAACTAAATAATTCCTATATAAAACTAAATACTCACCTGTAAAATAAACCCTAAGCTAGCTACAATATAACTAATAGTTACATTGTAGCTATCTTAGGTTTTATTTTTATTTCACAGCTAAGTTTGCATTTATTTTAACTAGGTAGACTAGTTACTAAATAGTTATTAACTATTTACTAACTACCTAGCTAAAATAAATACAAATATACCTGTAAAATTAAACCTAACCTGCCTCACACTAACACTTAACTTTACACTACAATTAAATAAATCACATTTAATACAATTAACTAAATTACAAAAACAAACAAACACTAAATTACACAAAATAAAAAAGAAATTATCAAATATTTAAACTATTTACACCTAATCTAATAGCCCTATCAAAATAAAAAAGCCCCCCCCCCCCCCAAAATAAAAAACCCCTAGCCTAGACTAAACTGCCAATAGCCCTTAAAAGGGCCTTTTGCGGGGCATTGCCCCAAAGAAATCAGCTCTTTTACCTGTAAAAAAAATAAAAACAACCCCCCAACAGTAAAACACACCACCCACACAACCAACCCCCCCAAATAAAAACCTATCTAAAAACCTAAGCTCCCCATTACCCTGAAAAGGGCATTTGGATGGGCATTGCTCTTAAAAGGGCATTTAGCTCTTTTTCCGTCCAAACCCTAATCTAAAAATAAAACCCACCCAATAAACCCTTAAAAAAAACTAACACTAACCCCCGAAAATCCACTTACAGTTTTTGAAGACACAATATCCATCCTCAATGAAGCGGCAGAAGTCTTCATCCAAGCGGCAAGAAGTCCTCAACGTCTTCATTCAAGCGGGCCGAAGTCTTCATCCAAGCCGGCAGAAGTCTTCATCCAGATGGCATCTTCTATCTTCATCCATCCGGTATGGAGCGGCTCCATCTTTAAGACACCCGGCATGGAGCATCCTCTTCTTACGACGGCGACTGAAGGATGAAGGTTCCTTTAAGGGACGTCATCCAAGATGGTGTCCCTTGAATTCCGATTGGCTGATACCTAGAATTTATTTTAGCTAGGTAGCTAGTAAATAGTTAATAACTATTTAGTAACTATTCTACCTAGTTAAAATAAATACAAACTTGCCTGTGAAATAAAAATAAAACCTAAGATAGATACAATGTAACTATTAGTTATATTGCAGCTAGCTTAGGGTTTATTTTATAGGTAAGTATTTAGTTTTAAATAGGAATTATTTAGTTATTAATAGTAGGTTTTATTTAGATTTATTTTAATTACATTAAAGTTAGTGGGTGTTAGGGTTAGGTTGAGGGGTTAATAACTTTAGTATAGTGGTGGCGACGTTGGGGGCGGCAGATTAGGGGTTAATAAGTGTAGGTAGGTGGCGGCGATGTCGGGGGCGGGAGATTAGGGGTTAATAACTGTAATGTAGGTGGCAGCGACATTGGGGCGGCAGATTAGGGGTTAATAAGTGTAGGTAGGTGGCGGCGACATTGGGGGCAGCAGGTTAGGGGTTAATAAGTGTAGGTAGGTGGCGGCGACATTGGGGGCAGCAGATTAGGGGTTAATAACTGTAATGTAGGTAGCGGCGGTGTCAGGGGCGGCAGATTAGGAGTTAATAAGTGTAATGTAGGTGGCGGCGATGTCGGGGGCGGCAGATTAGGGGTTAATAAGTGTAATGTAGGTGGCGGCGATGTCGTGGGCGGCAGATTAGGGGTGTTTAGACTCGGGTTTATGTTAGGGTGTTAGGTGTAAACATAACTTTTCTTTCCCCATAGGAATCAATGGGGCTGCGTTACGGAGCTTTACGCTCCTTTATTGCAGGTGTTAGGCTTTTTTTTAGCCGGCTCTCCCCATGGGGAAATCGTGCACAAGCACGTAAAAACAGCTCAAAGCAGCGCTGGTATTGGAGTGCGGTATGGAGCTCAATTTTGCTTTACGCTGCAATATTGCCTGCTAACGCCGGGTTTTTGCAAACCTGTAATAGCAGCGCTAGAGGGAGGTGAGCGGTGACAATAACTTGCAAGTTAGCACCGAGCCGCTCATAACGCAAAACTCGTAATCTAGCCGAATGTTTGGATTTTGGAAATCTGGATTTGGGAATTTGTACCTGTACACATATATGTGTGTGTGTGTGTGGTAGATTGACTTACTATTTTTGAGTAGGCTATCTTATATTTAAAGATAAAGGGACAGATTACAAGTGGCGTGCTATTTTTTTCATATTCGTATTACAAGATAAAAATATAAAATTAGCGTGTGAGCTAAACCCTATGTGCTCTAACTTCAAGTCTTCGGATATCGTAATTGCATTAACTTCTCCCCATAAACTTTAACTAGCACGCTTTTTTTTTTTTAGAAACCTAACACTTATTGCTAGCATGCTAACCCGACACCGTGTTAGACCAACTGCACTAAAGCCAAAGGTAGTAATGAATATTTCACATTCCAATATTCTTCACATAGATCAATAAATATTCCACTGCAAATGCTGCCTTAAATCTGAACAGGGAATACCTAGGGTCCCCACCCCAGTCCACTACCCAGTCCACTGCTCAAAATATATTAAATTAGGAAGTAAAGGATGGTGATAAAAGATGCACAAACAGTTAAATAAATAAAACAATAACTGTAGATAATAATACAGTCCTAGCCACAAATGAGGGGTTAGTGAAGGTGTAGTGCAATCTATAAATGTTAAAGGGACACTGAATCCAATTTTTTTCTTTTGTGATTCAGATTGAGCATGACATTTTAAGCAACTTTCTAATTTACTCCTATTATCAAATTTTCTTCATTCTCTTGGTATCATTATTTGAAATGCAAGAATGTAAGTTTAGATGCCGGCCCATTTTTGGTGAACAACCTGGGTTGTCCTTGCTAATTGGTGGATACATTCATCCACCAATAAAAAAGTGCTGTCCAGAGTTATGAACCCAAAAAAAGCTTAGATGCCTTCTTTTTCAAATAAAGATAGCAAGAGAACGAAGAAAATGTGATAATAGGAATAAATTAGAAAGTTGCTTAAAATTGCATGCTCTATCTCAATCATGAAAGAAAAAATTTGGGTTCAGTGTCCCTTTAAGCCTAACCACGGACCATTTTAGTGATATATAATCAAAAAAATAGTGACAAAACTACATCTAAAAATGTCAGCAATATAAGCAAATAATAGAGTATCGTGCCAATTTTTTTTATTACAAATCAATCTACAGATATTTTTTCAAAGTTCATATAGTTATCGCAGAAGAAATATAAAGTTCTCTGTGAGTAGGTATATTTTCAAATAGAAGCAATATCTATAGGATATGTGATGACAAATAGCGGCTCCAGTATTATTCTCACCCAAATAATATAATTGCCCACTTACTGAAAAGACCCTCAATCAAATGAGATAAGTGTTGTGCATTGATAGAATAAGAGGTCCTGGATTCATCAGTCAATCAAGATGCTTCGGTGTTGCCTGGGTATGGTAGATCCCTTTCTAACTCCTTTTTCCTCAGTGTCCCCGGAGGCAGAGTACATACAGAGAGGGAACAAAATGGCCACGCAATAGTGCAATATTGTTTTAAAAGTAGTTAATACAATTTTTATTTAAGTCAAAGGTAAAACTTGCTTACATTTGTTTACCCCAATCAATTATGAGGTATCAGTTAAGCATTTTCAAATTCGCAAAATTGTCCACCAATACTTAGTGTATATTTAGCAACATCAAACCATCCACACAGCAAGCCAAAGTCATTAAAGAAGGGTTTCTAACGCGTTCCAAAGGTGATAAGATACCTTCTTCTTCAGAGGATCGATCCTCTGAAGAAGGTATCTTATCACCTTTGAAACGCGTTAGGAACCCTTTTATATTACCATCTCAAAGTGTTTATTGTCCCTTTAAAGACATTTTTTTTATTATTATTATTTTTTTCCCCCTGAAATTTAGGATCCCCCATTACCCTCCAACCACCCTGATCCCTTCCAAACAGCTCTCTAACCCTCCCCCTCTACCTTTGTCCGCCATTACCAGTACCGTCTGCCAGTACCTATAAAATGTCATTATTAATTTATATTTTTTTAATTTTATTTATTGCAGTGTAGTGGTCCCTCCACTTTCCCCCTCCGCAATCATAAGTTAGGGGCCCCCCACCCCAAAATTTTTCTGTAGGGCCCTCCTACTCCCTCCTCCCTTAAAGGGACACTGTACCCAATTTTTTTCTTTCGTGATTCAGATAGAGCATGCAATTTTAAGCAACTTTCTAATTAACTCCTATTATCAAATTTTCTTCATTCTCTTGCTATGTTTATTTGAAAAGCAAGAATGTAAGTTTAGATGCCGGCCCATTTTTGGTGAACAACCTGGGTTGTCCTTGCTGATTGGACAGCACCAATAAAAAAGTGCTCTCCATGGTCTGAACCAAAAATGTGCTTGCTCCTTAGCTTAGATGCCGCAAGAGAACGAAGAAAAATTGATAATAGGAGTAAATTAAAAAGTTGCTTAAAATTGCATGCGCTATCTGAATCATGAAAGAAAAAATTTGGGTTCAGTATTCCTTTAACTTAACAGCCAAGGCTGTTGGTCTTCCTGCAGCTCAGACGTATACATACGTTGTGCAGTACGATAAGCAAAGTACCGCATAACGTATATATACACATTGCATTGGGCTAAGGGGTTAAAACACTATAAAAATATTAAAATTGAATAAATATTAATGTTCCTATTATTTCCTTAAGTAATAAATTAACTTATGCTGTATAATTTGGTGTATGTGTAACACCTAATTACAAACTTTAGATGTGGAATTATTGTATTCTTCAATCCCCCATAAAGTAGGGCTAAAAACAATAAAAACTTTCTGGAATCACAAGGTCAGGAATATCATCAGCAAACAGAGTTGATACTTAGGGGCCTAGTTATCAAGCCGTCAACCTCAAATACGCTGCGTATTCCGCAGCGTATTTGTGGCGAGGCTGATACGCCTTAGTTATCAAAGGCTCGAGACCGGCAAAAGTAGAATTTTGTGACGTAAGCTTCGATCCGCCGGACTCAGTCCGACACAGATCGATTCTTACGTCACTCCAGATGTTCCGCACACAAGTGCGGCACATTCTCACTACTTTTGCTAGCTATCAAAAAACTAGCAGGTACGCTCGGCACTTTTACGGCCCAGCGTACCTGGTTTTCAAAGCGCCAGCCTGGAGGCGGCGGATCCCATAGGAATCAATGGGAGTCTGACCATAGCGAAAGTACAAGTTCGCTGCTGACAGACATCCCATTGATTTCTATGGGAGCTGTCTACACCTAACACCCTAACATGTACCCCGAGTCTAAACACCACTAATCTGACCCCCCCTACACCGCCGCAACTAAATAAAGTTATTACCCCCTAAACCGCCGCTCCCGGAGCCCACCGCAAGCTACTCTATACATATTAACCCCTAAACCGCCGCTCCCGGAGCCCACCGCAACTATAATAAATGTATTAACCCCTAAACCGCCGCTCCCTGAACCCGCCGCAACCTATATTAAATGTATTAACCCCTATCCTGCCCCCCCTACACCGTCGCCACCTATAATACATTTATTAACCCCTAATCTGCCCCCCCTACACCGTCGCAACCTATAATAAATTTATTAACCCCTATCCTGCCCCCCACTACGCCGCCGCCACTGTAATAAAATTATTAACCCCTAAACCTAACCCTAACCCTAACGCCCCCTAACTTAAATATTAATTAAATAAATCTAAATAAATTAACTCTTATTAACTAAATGAATCCTATTTAAAACTAAATACTTACCTTTAAAATAAACCCTAATATAGCTACAATATAAATAATAATTATATTCTAGCTATCTTAGGATTTATTTTTATTTTACAGGTACCTTTCAATTTATTTTAACCATGTACAATAGCTATTAAATAGTTATTAACTATTTAATAGCTTACCTAGCTAAAATAAAGAGAAATGTACCTGTGAAATAAATCCTAACCTAAGTTACAATTACACCTAACACTACACTATACTTTAATAAATTATTCCTATTTAAAAATAAATACTTACCTGTAAAATAAACCCTAAGATAGCTACAATGTAATTAATAATTATATTATAGCTATCTTAGGATTTATATTTATTTTACAGGTAACTTTGTATTTATTTTAGCTAGTTAGAATAGTTATTAAATAGTTATTAACTATTTAATAACTACCTAGCTAAAAGAAATACAAAATTACCTGTAAAATAAATCCTAACTTAAGTTACAATTAAACCTAATACTACACTATCATTAAATTAACTAAATAAACTACCTACAAATAACTACAATGAAATACAATTACATAAACTAACTAAAGTACAAAAAAAAAAAAAAAGCTAAGTTACAAAAAATAAAAAATTAAGTTACAAACATGTTAAAAATATTACAACAATTTTAAGCTACTTACACCTAATCTAAGCCCCCTAATAAAATAACAAACCCCCCCAAAATAAAAAAAATCCCTACCCTATTCTAAATTACATAAATTTCAAAGCTCTTTTACCTTACCAGCCCTTAAAAGGGCCATTTGTGGGGGCATGCCCCAAAAAGTTCAGCTCTTTTGCCTGTAAAATAAAAATACAACCCCCCCCCCAACATTAAAACCCACCACCCACATACCCCTAATCTAACCCAAACCCCCCTTACAAAAACCTAACACTAATCCCCTGAAGATCATCCTACCTTGAGTCGTCTTCACTCAGCCGAGCCACCGATGGAACTGAAGAGGACATCCGGAGCGGAAGAAGTTAATCCTCCAAGCGGCGCTGAAGAAATCTTCCATCCGATGAAGTCATCATCCAGGCGGCGCTGAAGAAGTCTTCGATCCGGCCGATGTCATCTTCAAAGAGGCGCTGAAGAGGTCTTCTATCCGGGCGAAGTCATCTTCCAAGCCGGGTCTTGAATCTTCCTTCCGCCGACGCGGAACCACCTTCTTCACCGACGGACTACGACGAATGACGGCTCCTTTAAGGGACGTCATCCAAGATGGCGTCCCCTCAATTCCGATTGGCTGATAGGATTCTATCAGCCAATCGGAATTAAGGTAGGAAAATCTGATTGGCTGATGGAATCAGCCAATCAGATTGAGCTCGCATTCTATTGGCTGTTCCGATCAGCCAATAGAATGCGAGCTCAATCTGATTGGCTGATTGGATCAGCCAATCGGATTGAACTTGAATCTGATTGGCTGATTCCATCAGCCAATCAGATTTTCCTACCTTAATTCCGATTGGCTGATAGAATCCTATCAGCCAATCGGAATTGAGGGGACGCCATCTTGGATGACGTCCCTTAAAGGAGCCGTCATTCGTTGTAGTCCGTCGGTGAAGAAGGTGGTTCCGCGTCGGCGGAAGGAAGATTCAAGACCCGGCTTGGAAGATGACTTCGCCCGGATAGAAGACCTCTTCAGCGCCTCTTTGAAGATGACATCGGCCGGATCGAAGACTTCTTCAGCGCCGCCTGGATGATGACTTCATCGGATGGAAGATTTCTTCAGCGCCGCTTGGAGGATTAACTTCTTCCGCTCCGGATGTCCTCTTCAGTTCCATCGGTGGCTCGGCTGAGTGAAGACGACTCAAGGTAGGATGATCTTCAGGGGATTAGTGTTAGGTTTTTGTAAGGGGGGTTTGGGTTAGATTAGGGGTATGTGGGTGGTGGGTTTTAATGTTGGGGGGGGTTGTATTTTTATTTTACAGGCAAAAGAGCTGAACTTTTTGGGGCATGCCCCCACAAATGGCCCTTTTAAGGGCTGGTAAGGTAAAAGAGCTTTGAAATTTATGTAATTTAGAATAGGGTAGGGATTTTTTTTATTTTGGGGGGGTTTGTTATTTTATTAGGGGGCTTAGATTAGGTGTAAGTAGCTTAAAATTGTTGTAATATTTTTAACATGTTTGTAACTTAATTTTTTATTTTTTGTAACTTAGCTTTTTTTATTTTTTGTACTTTAGTTAGTTTATGTAATTGTATTTCATTGTAGTTCTTTGTAGGTAGTTTATTTAGTTAATTTAATGATAGTGTAGTGTTAGGTTTAATTGTAACTTAAGTTAGGATTTATTTTACAGGTAATTTTATATTTCTTTTAGCTAGGTAGTTATTAAATAGTTAATAACTATTTAATAACTATTCTAACTAGCTAAAATAAATACAAAGTTACCTGTAAAATAAATATAAATCCTAAGATAGCTAGAATATAATTATTAATTATATTGTAGCTATCTTAGGGTTTATTTTACAGGTAAGTATTTAGTTTAAATAGGAATAATTTATTAAAGTATAGTGTAGTGTTAGGTGTAATTGTAACTTAGGTTAGGATTTATTTCACAGGTACATTTCTCTTTATTTTAGCTAGGTAAGCTATTAAATAGTTAATAACTATTTAATAGTTATTGTACATGGTTAAAATAAATTGAAAGGTACCTGTAAAATAAAAATAAATCCTAAGATAGCTAGAATATAATTATTATTTATATTGTAGCTATATTAGGGTTTATTTTAAAGGTAAGTATTTAGTTTTAAATAGGATTCATTTAGTTAATAAGAGTTAATTTATTTAGATTTATTTAATTAATATTTAAGTTAGGGGGGCGTTATGGTTAGGGTTAGACTTAGGTTTAGGGGTTAATCATTTTATTACAGTGGCGGCGGCGTAGTGGGGGGCAGGATAGGGGTTAATAAATTTATTATAGGTTGCGGCGGGTTCATGGAGCGGCGGTTTAGGGGTTAAACTATTTATTTAGTTGCGGAGAGGTGCGGGATCAGCAGGATAGGGGTTAATAATTTTATAATAGAGGGCGATGGTATAGGGGGGGCAGGATAGGGGTTACTAGGTATAATGTAGGTGGCAGCGGTGTCCGGGAGCGGCGGTTTAGGGGTTAATACATTTATCAGAGTTGCGGCAGGGTCTAGGAGCGGCGGTTTAGGGGTTAGTAACTTTATTGAGTTGCGGGGGGCTCCGGGGGCGCCGGTATAGGGGGTAGAACAGTGCAGTTTAGTGTGAGTGCTTAGTGACAGGCTAGCAATAAAGCTGGGAAAAAGCCGAAGGGCAGCGAGATCGGATGAGTGATAACTGTCACAGTCCGCTGCTCATCGCCCCGCGGCTTTTTGACAGCTTTATTTGATAACTTAGGCGTATTTTTTCAGGTCCGCGGCGGCGAAGGTAGGCGAGCTTAGGCGGACGTATTGGGCCGGCGAAGCCAGAAAAGTAGACGGCTTGATAACTAGCCCCCATAAACTGTTGGACTTTGTACTTAATAATAACATATTCAACTTTGATGGTAAATTTTAAAGGCAGCTGAGGGGAACAGCAATGGGTGCCACATGTGCAGCAACTTACACATTCCTACATCTGGGCTTTTGGAAACAAAAGGACGTTTTTACACACCTAGAGGAGTGGGTGGATGCACATGTAGTACAGTGGATCAGATTTGTGGATGGTATTCTCATCCTGTGGAATGCGAGTGAAAGGTAAGCAAGGGAATTTGTAGACCATCCCCACGCGCACAATCAGCTCAAGTTAGTATATCACAACCACATTAACATATTCCCCCATAGACTTTAAATGAGTGAGAAAAGTGGGGGGGGGGGGAACTAACACCCAAGTCACGCAAACACGATTGCATTTTCTCAAGTGCTCTAACCCGACATGAAATATTAATATTTCACGTTCCAACGTTCTTCACATAGAAGAATATGTTCTATTTATTTTAAATACACCCACATATATATATAAAAATATATATAAATATATAAAACTGGCACTCACTGGTCTTATATCAAAACACACTTTACTGTGACGTTTCGGAAATATAGAATCCCCTTCCTCAGACGTCTGAGGAAGGGGATTCTATATCTCCGAAACGTCACAGTAAAGTGTGTTTTGATATAAGACCAGTGAGTGCCAGTCTCTTTTTGCTATTTGTATTCTACATATTACTAGCACCCTGGCTGTCTGCATTTTGGAAGTGAGAGTGCTCTCTTGCGTGTTCTATCTATATATGTATATATAAATATATATATATATATATAAGCACTCACTGGTCTTCAGGCATCAGTGACAAAAAGGCTTTATTTAGTGTGACATTTCGGGACTAGATGCTGTCCCTTCCTCTGACAAACAACAAGTTTATATCATACCATTCTTCTGGATTCTATTAGTTAGACAGCTGATTTTAAGAGTATGGAAGGATAAAAATGTTCCCAGTATAGCCTCGGTAATACGTAATATACAATATCAAATGGTGCTAGAACAAAATGATCCATTAATCTTTGAAGAAAATAAAATAAAAAATTACTTGGCAAAATGGGATAAAGTAATCTTAGGACAGCCTAGAGAGGTCCAGTTACAGTTATTAGGAAACTTTCGCAAGTCACCGGACTTTCTACAATTGATATTATCAGATAGATACCCCAAATTCTGGAAACAACATTTCCTTTGAGGATGGGGGGTGGGGGGCATGGGGGGAGGAGAAAGAGCATGGGTGCTGTTTGTTTGTTTTTGTTTTTTCCTTCATGAGAATTACTCAAGTATGTTAAGGAATGCTTTCTCGTATAGATTTTTGTTAACTTAGGTCAAGGTTACTCACAAACGGCTAGATTTAGAGTTTTGTCAGTAAAAACTTGCGGCTCTAACGCTCCTTTTTTTTCCAGCGCACCCTTAAGCCAACGCTGGTATTATGAGTTTTCTGAATGGCTGCGTTAGCCTCAGAAAAGTGAGCGTTGAACATAATTTAGCTCCACTTCTACTCTCAATACCAGTTCCGGCTGTTCCGATCAGCTGTATTACACAGATTTGTAGAATTAAGCACTCACTGGTCTTCAGGCATCAGTGACAAAAAGGCTTTATTTAGTGTGACGTTTCGGGACTAGATAAAAAATAAGACAGAAACAATGTACATTTGTAGAACATATTAATACATCTCACATAATTTTCTCCAAAGAAAGGCCCACAAAACAAGGAAAAAAAAAAATACTTCTTATTACTGATACCCATATTTCTTTCTTTCACCTAGATTTAGAGTTCTGCGTTAGCCTTAAAAAGCAGTGTTAAGGGGTCCTAACGCTGCTTTTTAACGCCCGCTGGTATTTAGAGTCAGGCAGGAAAGGGTCTACTGCTCACTTTTCTTCCGCGTCTTTTGGCTACCGCAAATCCCCTTACGTCAATTGCGTATCCTATCTTTTCCATGGGATTTGCCTAACGCTGGTATTACATGTCTTGGAAGAAGTGAGCGGTACAACCTCTACCGCCAAGACTCCTACAGCCTAAAAAAGTCAGTAGTTAAGAGTTTTATGGGCTAACGCCGGAACATAAAGCTCTTAACTATTGTGCTATAAAGTACACTAACACCCATAAACTACCTATGAACCCCTAAACCGAGGCCCCCCCACATCGCAAACCCTATAATAAAAATTTTTAACCCCTAATCTTAAGACCGGACATCGCCGCCACCTACATTATCCCTATGAACCCCTAATCTGCTGCCCCTAACATCACCCACACCTATATTATATTTATTACCCCCTAATCTGCCCCCCCCCCAACGTCGTCGCCACCTACCTACTCTTATTAATTTCTAATCTGCCGACCGGATATCGCCGCCACTATAATAAATGTATTAACCCCTAAACCGCCGCACTCCCGCCTCGCAAACACTATAATACATTTTTATTTTTTTTAAACATTTTTTTATTGAGGTTTTATACAATAAACATAAGACATAGATCGCCTTTTGATAACAGAAAGAGATACAAATACAATTTGAACAGCATATATCAACAATTATAAAATTCACCATAGATAGGCGGATGGAACCTCGATTTTATAATATATTAGCATAAGTGACTGACCTAGTGAAGACTCATTTTTAGCCAAATGGCCCACTGATATAGCAGCTAACTGGTGGTCAGATGAATAGCTCTTTATGAGCTGAAAGAAGAAAAGAAGTGAATATAAGTTATGGGGGGGGCTATACGAGTAAACACTTATACGTGTCTATATACGAGCATCACAGAAGATAAAGTAGATAAAGTAGGGCCTCTGGGAATGTTAAAATAGCGTCAGTAAAGGCTATACACCAATTTGCATCTTGGGAGATCTAGGAACCTATAAGAAAATACGTCAACAGGGGGTTGGGTTAGTGACTGGTAGGGCCGTATATTAATATAGTTGCAATAGCCACATCTATAATAGTTTGTGGTGTGTGTCAATTGCCCATAAAAATAAGTTCCAATTAACTGATTGCTATATTCAACATTACATTTCTAAAGAAAATGACATAATAGTGGGTTATTCTATAATCTCCAGTACTAAACTTGAACTATAGGGGTTAAACATTTAATCTCATATTTTCCCACTCTTATTGATTAAGGAAAACATAGAAAAGAACAAGCAACAACAAAATATGTTTAGCCAAGATGTCAAGCTACTTTTCTTTCTAACCTGTTCTAATAAGCAAGTGCTAAATTATAATATGTGACTTAAGCGTCCGGCAGCGTATGTATGAGAACTTTTCATCAAACAGTGCAGTAAACTTGATGCAGATTTAGAGGGAGTATGCAATGCACAAAGTATATCAGTCAAACACAAGTCTTTTTCATCGCTAAAGTGCATTGTTTTGTGTCTTGTCATATAAAGATATATGTGTAGAGTTATTCTCAACTGAGGGTCAATATGTGTATATTAGCGCCTAAGAGCTATTTATAAAGACATACCTCAAAAACAATAAGAGGTGACATAACTTACCATGTATATGAGTGTGACGTATGTGGCCAGCAGTTGCATATTCCACTACAGAGCCATGTAACAAATGAGATCAATATAGGATATACACAACAATAAACCTGAGGGTCAACATGTATGCTAGCTGTCATATATGTCCTAGGTGGGGTACATCTGGGGTGATCAGTTCTGTAATCTGCTTTAAGCTATGACGGAGATCATAAGCTGTGTGCAATTAACAAAGATAAAATAGAATATAACATTACTCACAACAAGCTGTGATCATGTACAGGACAATGTTATGGAAAAAAGAACAGTCCTATAAGATATTAGTATGAATGAGTATCTAAACATTAAGCACACTATATTAAAATGAATATTAAATGTTAACAAGTGATATTTAGTTAGAAGAGCGTCACTAGGAGTTGGTTTAATTAGGGTATAATCACTATTTCTTAATATGTACAAAACTACTCTTAGCCAATCCTTTATTCTCAGATATAGTGAGCATAGAGACATATTCATGCTTGCTAAACTAGCAGGTAGAATTAGGCAAATTGTAAATGTATTACAGAAAACAAGAAAATATTAGTCATGTTCATGAGACAAAGTATAGTCTACTAGTTCCCAGGTTGGTGACTCATCACTTGGAGAACTATCTATTACAAGATGGAGATCTAGTAACGTCCAACAGTGAGGGCAATGTGGCTGAATCATTGAAATAAACCTAACCCACAGTTGGACAATCCCTGTCTGGGGGGCAGGATTAATTTATCTCACTCCTAATTTCCCAAAGACTCGATGAGGCTTGTAGTCAATGTTTCCCAGTTTTTGGAATAACTCTTTATAATACCTAGAGTAATGTGGTATCAGTTCTGTAGTTGTCCGATTCCCAAAGGCCCTCTTATAAAGGGATAGTGGCTGTGATCTTTGATATAGGTTAACTGAGATGATCTTGTTATTATCTCTCCCCTTCTCAGATCGGAGGCTTCTGCAGCCGACTGCAAGCGGTGTTAGAGAACCGCAACTGTCCACATCCTGTTGCTCCAACTCACAGCCCGCGGATAAGTCTGTACTGTGTCCGGCCTGCAGGCCATCTATGGCTACCAGAGCCAAATGCCGCTGTGGGTCATCCGGCTCCTGTACTCTTTGAAGAGAGGGCTTAGTGGGAATGTTACGGCTGGCAATAGAAGGTGCACCGTCACTCTCATCTTGAAGCTCAGGCAAAACATCGGCGCTGCTAATATGGAGATCCGTGCTGGGACCCTCAATGGAGGTGGATGTCGTTGCGACATGGAGTGTGTCAACAAGATCCGCTCGGTGGACATCAAGCTTAGTACACAGCTCCCTCAAAAGAGAGATCTTCAGCTCCATGGTTTGAAGAAGTTCCTAGCTAGGCTTAAGAAGCCGTCAGTTACAGGGTCTCCGATGCCTTATCTCACAAGTTCATGCAGGGCTTAGGTGAATTGGTATGATCCGTCTGCTGTTTATGTCTCTGGAGACACCAGGCTTACCGGAGGCACAGATTCTTATTTGGCTGTGCTGAAATGTTTCTAGGGCGAGTTATTATTTCATGCATACTCGGGCCACGTGTGTCTGGAGCTGGCTACAGCCGTGTGTAATCTGTCTTCTGATATGAGTCAGGACTCATTAGTAAGTTAGTTCTGTCGATACCCTACACCTTTGGGAAGTATCCTATCACTTTTTCTTTCTGCTAGTTTTGGTCATAGCGGTGATTTTAAGGCTTTAAATGAATCCCCAGACCGGAGCTCATAGTTCAAGCTGCCATCTTGGTCGCGGCTAGCTGTGAGAACTACTATAATACATTTTATTAACCCCAAATCTGCCCTCCCTAACATCACCGCCACCTACCTACAATTATTAACCCCTAATCTCCCGCCCCCAACGTCGCCGCTACTATAATAAAGTTATTAACCCCTAAACCTAAGTCTAACCCTAACCCTAACACCCCCCTAACTTAAATATAATTTAAATAAAACGAACTAAAATTACTATCATTAAATAAATTAATCCTATTTAAAACTAAATACTTACCTATAAAATAAACCCTAATATAGCTACAATATAACTAATAATTACATTGTAGCTATTTTAGTATTTATGTTTATTTTACAGCCAACTTTGTATTTATTTTAACTAGGTACAATAACTATTAAATAGTTAATAACTATTTAATAGCTACCTAGTTAAAATAATTACAAAATTACCTGTAAAATAAATCCTAACCTAAGTTACAAATACACCTAACACTACACTATCAATAAATTAATAAAATAAATTACCTACAATTAGCTAAAATTAAATACAATTAAAAAAACTAAACTATAGTACAAAAACAAACAAACACTAAATTACAGAAAATAAAAAAAAATTACAAGAAGTTTAAACTAATTACACCTAATCTAAGCCCCCTAATAAAATAAAAAAGCCCCCCCAAAATAATAAAATGCCCTACCCTATCCTAAATTACAAAGGCCTAGATTTAGAGTTCGGCGGTAGTCGTCAAAACCAGCGTTAGAGGCTCCTAACGCTGGTTTTGGCCGCCCGCTGGTATTTGGAGTCAGTGATTAAAGGGTCTAACGCTCACTTTACAGCCGCGACTTTTCCATACCGCAGATCCCCCTACGCCATTTGCGTAGCCTATCTTTTCAATGGGATCTTTCTAACGCTGGTATTTAGAGTCGTTTCTGCAGTGAGCGTTAGAGCTCTAACGACAAGATTCCAGCCGCCTGAAAATAGCAGGAGTTAAGAGCTTTCTGGCTAACGCCGGTTTATAAAGCTCTTAACTACTGTACCCTAAAGTACACTAACACCCATAAACTACCTATGTACCCCTAAACCGAGGTCCCC